>NC_133386.1:85279942-85349942 GCF_047511655.1 Castor canadensis
ACAAATACCCACTCACAAGCATATACACCTACAAACACAAATGCCCACATGCACAGATGACAACACACACTCACGCACACCCATACAAACCCATGAACACAAACACTCACACACCCACCCTCACACCAAACGCATTCACATGCTTTCACACTCACACACACACACCCTTGAATTCATACTCTGACCCATAAGCCAACCCACTAAGACCCATCAGTCACACACACCCACACAAAACTCACACACATTGAAATACGTACTGAAACACAGAAGCCAACTCCCACGAATAAAACTCTCACGCAGACTGTCAGTGACACACACTCACCGACACATGCTATCAAACGTACACACACAAACACACACACTCTCACACATTCCCTCAAACTCAGATACAAACACCCACACTTACACACTCACACACACAGAAGTACACACTCACAAGTAAACACACATACAATCACACATAGGTACCCACTCTCACTCTCACTCACACAGTCATACTCACTTACTTAAAAATAGACTCACACCTATACACACACAAAAAGGCACACTCACAAGCATATACACGTCAAAACACAAACACACATGCCAACACACAGTCACACATTACACACGTATAGAAATACACACTCACATATATACGCTCCTACAATCACACATTATGCACACCTGTCACTCACTCACACATTCGTACTCACTCACACTCAAAAATAGACTCACACACCTACACACACACAGAAATACACACTCACAAATATACACACATACAATCACACAATTTACCCACTCTAACTCTGACTCACACAGTCATACTCACTCACTCAAACATAGACTCACACCTACACACACACAAGAATATACACTCCCAGGCATATACACATGCAAACACAAACACACATGCACCGATGCCAACAGTCACACACACCTTTACACACTTAGAAACACAGAAGTCACACACTCACCTCACAAACCTATGTACATGCCATATCACATATGTACCCCCTTTCAGTCACTCACACATTTATACTCACTCACACTCAAAAATAATCTCAAACACCTACACACACAAATACGCACTCACAAGCCTATACACATACAAACATAAACACACACATACGCAGATGCCAACACACCTGCACACACCCATGCACACACTCAAAAGCACACACACATTCACCCTCACACACATATGAACATACACGTACACACAAATGCACGCGTACAAACACAACACACCGACACATAACGCAAAACACAGTATTGTACACATCACACACCAGCACACACAAAAACCCTTACACAAAATCATTCATATACATACACCCTTGGACACAAGCACTCACACACCTGCATACACACTTACACAGTAAGTCACAAACACTCACACTCATAAATAGGCTCACACACCTACACACACAGAAATACACACTCAACACTATACGCACATACAATCACACATATGTACCTACTCTCGCTCTCACTCACATACTCATACGTACTCAAAAGTGGACTCACACCTATACACACACAAAAATACACACTCACAAGCATATACACATGAAAACACAAACACACATACACAGATGCCAACACACAGTCACACACACCCTTACACACTTATAACCACACAAGTCACACACTCACCCTCACACACACTTCCACACCTATGAACATACAAATGCAGACATTCACACTCTCTCACACACACACTCACCCACAAACTCACCCACAATATTGAATCGATACTCAAACCCGAGCCAACACACTGACACACATCACAAACGCACACCCGTTCCCATCTCACACACACACACGTACACACCCATACACACACACACTGACTCATTCACAAACACTCACAGCCATACACACTCAGATATGTACACGGACACACACCCAAACGTCCACAATCACAAACATATATGCACACGCTCATTCATGCACATATTTACAAATTCACGCTCAAATGTAATCAGACACATACAAACACAGAAACACACACAGATATAAACAAACACTAACACACATGTGAACACACAAAGGAGACAACACACACAAACCCTACCCTCACATTCACACACTCACAGAAAAACACAATCACACTTAGAAAACACACGTGCATACGCAGACATGTGAATACACCCAAGCCAACACAGTAACATACAAATGCACTCATTCACTGACTCTCATACTCACCCACATATCTCCCACTGCATGCACTCACACTCATACACACACACACGCACACACTCACACCAACGCACACAAGAACCAACCTCACACAATCATTCACACTCCCGCACCCAAGCACCAACGCCCACTCAATCCCAAACTCACTGACACACTCACTTGCAAACGCCTGCACATTCTCACACACCTCCCCACACCAAAACACAATGTCACACACTAACTCATTCACACTAACTCTCGCACCCATGAACAAAGAAATTCATGTTCAAATACACATGTACACACAGATGCAGTCACACATTCACTCACATACACCCACCAACACCCAAAAACTCACACTCACCCACACATGACTCCCTTGCAATCACATGCACACCTATAGAGAAAAAATTCCAGACGCTCGCACACTCACATTTACACTCCCGCACAGTCACTTACACACACATTCAAAACTCACACGCTCATACACCTACACGTTTACACATTTACTCTGTCTCGCACTCACACACAAACACCCTCCAAAGCATTTGAATCCATACTCAGACACACATGCCAACCCACTAAGACACATCACACAAATACACACACTCACCGCTCACATACACTTTCAAACACACACAAACACACAAGCCAACTCACAAAAACAAAATTCTCACATTGACTCTGTCACTCACACTCACACACTCAACACCACATGCAATCACACACACACAGAAACACAAACACACACGGGAATACGCTCTCTCGCATTCACTGAAACACACATTTATGCACCCTCTTACACACCCACACACACAGAAATACGGACTCACAAACATAGGCCCGTACAATCACACCTATGTACCCCGTCATTCACTCACACATCCATACTCACTCACACTCAAAAACAGACTCACACACCCACACCCACACACAGAAATACATACTCACAAATATACGCACATACAGTCACACCTATGTCCCCACTCTTACTCCGACTCACACACTCATACCCACTTACTCAAAAGTAGACTCACACCTATACACACACAAAAATACACACTCACAAACAGGTACATACAACATCACATATGTACCCCCTTTCAGTCACTCAAACATTTATACTCACTCACACTCAAAAATAGATTCAAACACCTACACACACACAAATACCCACTCACAAGCATATACACATACAAACACAAATGCCCACATGCACAGATGACAACACACACTCATGCACACCCATACAAACCCATGAACACCAACACTCACACACCCACCCTCACACCAAACGCATTCACATGCTTTCACACTCACACACACAAACACACACACACCCTTGAATTCATACTCTGACCCATAAGCCAACCCACTAAGACCCATCAGTCACACACACCCACACATAACTCACACACATTGAAATACGTACTGAAACACAGAAGCCAACTCCCACGAATAAAACTCTCACGCAGACTGTCACTGACACACACTCACCGACACATGCTATCAAACGTACACACACAAACACAGACACACTCTCTCACATTCCCTCAAACTCAGATACAAACACCCACACTTACACACTCACACACGCAGAAATACGCACTCACAAGTAAACACACATACAATCACACATAGGTACCCACTCTCACTCTCACTCACACAGTCATACGCACTTACTTAAAAATTGACTCACACCTATACACACACAAAAAGGCACACTCACAAGCATATACACGTAAAAACACAAGCACACATGCCAACACACAGTCACACATTACACACGTACAGAAATACACACTCACATATATACGCACATACAATCACACATTATGCACACCTGTCACTCACTCACACCTTCGTACTCACTCGCACTCAAAAGTAGACTCACACACCTACACACACACAGAAATACACACTCACAAATATACACACATACAATCACACAATTTACCCACTCTAACTCTGACTCACACAGTCATACTCACTCAAAGATAGACTCACACCTATACACACACAAGAATATACACTCCCAGGCATATACACATGAAAATACAAACACACATGCACCGATGCCCACAGTCACACACACCTTTACACACTTATAAACACAGAAGTCACACACTCACCTCACAAACATATGTACATGCCATATCACATATGTACCCCCTTTCAGTCACTCACACATTTATACTCACTCACACTCAAAAATAATCTCAAACACCTACACACACAAATACGCACTCACAAGCCTATGCACAACATACAAACGTAAACACACACATACACAGATGCCAACACACCTGCACACACCCATACACACACTCAAAAGCACACACACATTCACCCTCACACACATATGAACCTACACGTACACACAAATGCACGAGTACAAACACAAACACAACACACAGACACATAACGCAAAACACAATATTGTACACATCACACACCAGCACACACAAAAACCCTTACACAAAAACATTCATATACATACACCCTTGGACACAAGCACTCACACACCAACATACACACTTACACAGTAAGTCACAAACACTCACACTCAAAAATAGGCTCACACACCTACACACACACAGAAATACACACTCAACACTATACGCACATACAATCACACATATGTACCTACTCTCGCTCTCACTCACATATTCATACGTACTCAAAAATGGACTCGCACCTATACACACACAAAATTACACACTCACAAGCATATACACATGAAAACACAAACACACATACACAGATGCCAACACACAGTCACACACACCCTTACACACTTATAACCACACAAGTCACACACTCACCCTCACACACACTTACACACATATGAACATACACATGCAGACATTCACACTCTCTCACACACACACTCACCCACAAACTCACCCACAATATTGAATCGATACTCAAACCCGAGCCAACACACTGACACACATCACAAACGCACACCCGTTCCCATCTCACACACACACACGTACACACCCATACACACACACACTGACTCATTCACAAACACTCACAGCCATACACACTCAGATATGTACACGTACACACACCCAAACGTCCACAATCACAAACATAGATGCACACGCTCATTCAGGCACATATTTACAAATTCACACTCAAATGTAATCAGACACGTACAAACACAGAAACACACACAGATATAAACAAACACTAACACACATGCGAACACACACAGGAGACAACACACACACCCCTACCCTCACATTCACACACTCACAGAAAAACACAATCACACTTAAAAAACACACGTGCATACGGAGACATGTGAATACACCCAAGCCAACACAGTAACATACAAATGCACTCATTCACTGACTCTCATACTCACCCACATATCTCCCACTGCATGCACTCACACACATACACACACACGCACACACTCACACCAACGCACACAATAACCAACCTCACACAATCATTCACACTCCCGCACCCAAGTACCAATGCACACTCAATCCCAAACTCACTGACACACTCACTTGCAAACGCCTGCACATTCTCACACACCTCCCCACACCAAAACACAATGTCACACACTAACTCATTCACACTAACTCTCGCACCCATGAACAAAGAAATTCATGTTCAAATACACATGTACACACAGATGCAGTCACACATTCACTCACATACACCCACCAACACCCCAAAACTCACACTCACCCACACAAGACTCCCTTGCAATCACATGCACACCTACAGAGAAAAAATTCCAGACGCTCGCACACTCACATTTACACTCCCGCACAGTCACTTACACACACATTCAAAACTCACACGCTCATACACCTACACGTTTACACATTTACTCTGTCTCGCACTCACACACAAACACCCTCCAAAGCATTTGAATCCATACTCAGACACACATGCCAACCCACTAAGACACATCACACAAATACACACACTCACCGCTCACATACACTTTCAAACACACACAAACACACAAGCCAACTCACAAAAACAAAATTCTCACATTGACTCTGTCACTCACACTCACACACTCAACACCACATGCAATCACACACACACAGAAACACAAACACACACGGGAATACGCTCCCTCGCATTCACTGAAACACACATTTATGCACCCTCTTACACACCCACACACACAGAAATACGGACTCACAAACCAGGCCCGTACAATCACACCTATGTACCCCGTCATTCACTCACACATCCATACTCACTCACACTCAAAAACAGACTCACACACCCACACCCACACACAGAAATACATACTCACAAATATACGCACATACAGTCACACCTATGTCCCCACTCTTACTCCGACTCACACACTCATACCCACTTACTCAAAAGTAGACTCACACCTATACACACACAAAAATACACACTCACAAACAGGTACATACAACATCACATATGTACCCCCTTTCAGTCACTCAAACATTTATACTCACTCACACTCAAAAATAGATTCAAACACCTACACACACACAAATACCCACTCACAAGCATATACACATACAAACACAAATGCCCACATGCACAGATGACAACACACACTCATGCACACCCATACAAACCCATGAACACCAACACTCACACACCCACCCTCACACCAAACGCATTCACATGCTTTCACACTCACACACACAAACACACACACACTCTTGAATTCATACTCTGACCCATAAGCCAACCCACTAAGACCCATCAGTCACACACACCCACACATAACTCACACACATTGAAATACGTACTGAAACACAGAAGCCAACTCCCACGAATAAAACTCTCACACAGACTGTCACTGACACACACTCACCGACACATGCTATCAAACGTACACACACAAACACAGACACACTCTCTCACATTCCCTCAAACTCAGATACAAACACCCACACTTACACACTCACACACGCAGAAATACGCACTCACAAGTAAACACACATACAATCACACATAGGTACCCACTCTCACTCTCACTCACACAGTCATACGCACTTACTTAAAAATTGACTCACACCTATACACACACAAAAAGGCACACTCACAAGCATATACACGTAAAAACACAAGCACACATGCCAACACACAGTCACACATTACACACGTACAGAAATACACACTCACATATATACGCACATACAATCACACATTATGCACACCTGTCACTCACTCACACCTTCGTACTCACTCGCACTCAAAAGTAGACTCACACACCTACACACACACAGAAATACACACTCACAAATATACACACATACAATCACACAATTTACCCACTCTAACTCTGACTCACACAGTCATACTCACTCAAAGATAGACTCACACCTATACACACACACAAGAATATACACTCCCAGGCATATACACATGAAAACACAAACACACATGCACCGATGCCCACAGTCACACACACCTTTACACACTTAGAAACACAGAAGTCACACACTCACCTCACAAACATATGTACATGCCATATCACATATGTACCCCCTTTCAGTCACTCACACATTTATACTCACTCACACTCAAAATTAATCTCAAACACCTACACACACAAATACGCACTCACAAGCCTATGCACAACATACAAACGTAAACACACACATACACAGATGCCAACACACCTGCACACACCCATACACACACTCAAAAGCACACACACATTCACCCTCACACACATATGAACCTACACGTACACACAAATGCACGAGTACAAACACAAACACAACACACAGACACATAACGCAAAACACAATATTGTACACATCACACACCAGCACACACAAAAACCCTTACACAAAAACATTCATATACATACACCCTTGGACACAAGCACTCACACACCAACATACACACTTACACAGTAAGTCACAAACACTCACACTCAAAAATAGGCTCACACACCTACACACACACAGAAATACACACTCAACACTATACGCACATACAATCACACATATGTACCTACTCTCGCTCTCACTCACATATTCATACGTACTCAAAAATGGACTCGCACCTATACACACACAAAATTACACACTCACAAGCATATACACATGAAAACACAAACACACATACACAGATGCCAACACACAGTCACACACACCCTTACACACTTATAACCACACAAGTCACACACTCACCCTCACACACACTTACACACATATGAACATACACATGCAGACATTCACACTCTCTCACACACACACTCACCCACAAACTCACCCACAATATTGAATCGATACTCAAACCCGAGCCAACACACTGACACACATCACAAACGCACACCCGTTCCCATCTCACACACACACACGTACACACCCATACACACACACACTGACTCATTCACAAACACTCACAGCCATACACACTCAGATATGTACACGTACACACACCCAAACGTCCACAATCACAAACATAGATGCACACGCTCATTCAGGCACATATTTACAAATTCACACTCAAATGTAATCAGACACGTACAAACACAGAAACACACACAGATATAAACAAACACTAACACACATGCGAACACACACAGGAGACAACACACACACCCCTACCCTCACATTCACACACTCACAGAAAAACACAATCACACTTAAAAAACACACGTGCATACGGAGACATGTGAATACACCCAAGCCAACACAGTAACATACAAATGCACTCATTCACTGACTCTCATACTCACCCACATATCTCCCACTGCATGCACTCACACACATACACACACACGCACACACTCACACCAACGCACACAATAACCAACCTCACACAATCATTCACACTCCCGCACCCAAGTACCAATGCACACTCAATCCCAAACTCACTGACACGCTCACTTGCAAACGCCTGCACATTCTCACACACCTCCCCACACCAAAACACAATGTCACACACTAACTCATTCACACTAACTCTCGCACCCATGAACAAAGAAATTCATGTTCAAATACACATGTACACACAGATGCAGTCACACATTCACTCACATACACCCACCAACACCCCAAAACTCACACTCACCCACACAAGACTCCCTTGCAATCACATGCACACCTACAGAGAAAAAATTCCAGACGCTCGCACACTCACATTTACACTCCCGCACAGTCACTTACACACACATTCAAAACTCACACGCTCATACACCTACACGTTTACACATTTACTCTGTCTCGCACTCACACACAAACACCCTCCAAAGCATTTGAATCCATACTCAGACACACATGCCAACCCACTAAGACACATCACACAAATACACACACTCACCGCTCACATACACTTTCAAACACACACAAACACACAAGCCAACTCACAAAAACAAAATTCTCACATTGACTCTGTCACTCACACTCACACACTCAACACCACATGCAATCACACACACACAGAAACACAAACACACACGGGAATACGCTCTCGCATTCACTGAAACACACATTTATGCACCCTCTTACACACCCACACACACAGAAATACGGACTCACAAACCAGGCCCGTACAATCACACCTATGTACCCCGTCATTCACTCACACATCCATACTCACTCACACTCAAAAACAGACTCACACACCCACACCCACACACAGAAATACATACTCACAAATATACGCACATACAGTCACACCTATGTCCCCACTCTTACTCCGACTCACACACTCATACCCACTTACTCAAAAGTAGACTCACACCTATACACACACAAAAATACACACTCACAAACAGGTACATACAACATCACATATGTACCCCCTTTCAGTCACTCAAACATTTATACTCACTCACACTCAAAAATAGATTCAAACACCTACACACACACAAATACCCACTCACAAGCATATACACATACAAACACAAATGCCCACATGCACAGATGACAACACACACTCATGCACACCCATACAAACCCATGAACACCAACACTCACACACCCACCCTCACACCAAACGCATTCACATGCTTTCACACTCACACACACAAACACACACACACCCTTGAATTCATACTCTGACCCATAAGCCAACCCACTAAGACCCATCAGTCACACACACCCACACATAACTCACACACATTGAAATACGTACTGAAACACAGAAGCCAACTCCCACGAATAAAACTCTCACGCAGACTGTCACTGACACACACTCACCGACACATGCTATCAAACGTACACACACAAACACAGACACACTCTCTCACATTCCCTCAAACTCAGATACAAACACCCACACTTACACACTCACACACGCAGAAATACGCACTCACAAGTAAACACACATACAATCACACATAGGTACCCACTCTCACTCTCACTCACACAGTCATACGCACTTACTTAAAAATTGACTCACACCTATACACACACAAAAAGGCACACTCACAAGCATATACACGTAAAAACACAAGCACACATGCCAACACACAGTCACACATTACACACGTACAGAAATACACACTCACATATATACGCACATACAATCACACATTATGCACACCTGTCACTCACTCACACCTTCGTACTCACTCGCACTCAAAAGTAGACTCACACACCTACACACACACACAGAAATACACACTCACAAATATACACACATACAATCACACAATTTACCCACTCTAACTCTGACTCACACAGTCATACTCACTCAAAGATAGACTCACACCTATACACACACACAAGAATATACACTCCCAGGCATATACACATGAAAACACAAACACACATGCACCGATGCCCACAGTCACACACACCTTTACACACTTAGAAACACAGAAGTCACACACTCACCTCACAAACATATGTACATGCCATATCACATATGTACCCCCTTTCAGTCACTCACACATTTATACTCACTCACACTCAAAAATAATCTCAAACACCTACACACACAAATACGCACTCACAAGCCTATGCACAACATACAAACGTAAACACACACATACACAGATGCCAACACACCTGCACACACCCATACACACACTCAAAAGCACACACACATTCACCCTCACACACATATGAACCTACACGTACACACAAATGCACGAGTACAAACACAAACACAACACACAGACACATAACGCAAAACACAGTATTGTACACATCACACACCAGCACACACAAAAACCCTTACACAAAAACATTCATATACATACACCCTTGGACACAAACACTCACACACCAACATACACACTTACACAGTAAGTCACAAACACTCACACTCAAAAATAGGCTCACACACCTACACACACACAGAAATACACACTCAACACTATACGCACATACAATCACACATATGTACCTACTCTCGCTCTCACTCACATATTCATACGTACTCAAAAATGGACTCGCACCTATACACACACAAAATTACACACTCACAAGCATATACACATGAAAACACAAACACACATACACAGATGCCAACACACAGTCACACACACCCTTACACACTTATAACCACACAAGTCACACACTCACCCTCACACACACTTACACACATATGAACATACACATGCAGACATTCACACTCTCTCACACACACACTCACCCACAAACTCACCCACAATATTGAATCGATACTCAAACCCGAGGCAACACACTGACACACATCACAAACGCACACCCGTTCCCATCTCACACACACACACGTACACACCCATACACACACACACTGACTCATTCACAAACACTCACTGCCATACACACTCAGATATGTACACGTACACACACCCAAACGTCCACAATCACAAACATAGATGCACACGCTCATTCATGCACATATTTACAAATTCACAATCAAATGTAATCAGACACGTACAAACACAGAAACACACACAGATATAAACAAACACTAACACACATGTGAACACACACAGGAGACAACACACACACCCCTACCCTCACATTCACACACTCACAGAAAAACACAATCACACTTAAAAAACACACGTGCATACGCAGACATGTGAATACACCCAAGCCAACACAGTAACATACAAATGCACTCATTCACTGACTCTCATACTCACCCACATATCTCCCACTGCATGCACTCACACACATACACACACACACGCACACACTCACACCAACGCACACAAGAACCAACCTCACACAATCATTCACACTCCCGCACCCAAGCACCAATGCACACTCAATCCCAAACTCACTGACACACTCACTTGCAAACGCCTGCCCATTCTCACACACCTCCCCACACCAAAACACAATGTCACACACTAACTCATTCACACTAACTCTCGCACCCATGAACAAAGTAATTCATGTTCAAATACACATGTACACACAGATGCAGTCACACATTCACTCACATACACCCACCAACACCCCAAAACTCACACTCACACTCACCCACACATGACTCCCTTGCAATCACATGCACACCTACAGAGAAAAAAATTCCAGACGCTCGCACACTCACATTTACACTCCCGCACAGTCACTTACACACACATTCAAAACTCACACGCTCATACACCTACACGTTTACACATTTACTCTGTCTCGCACTCACACACAAACACCCTCCAAAGCATTTGAATCCATACTCAGACACACATGCCAACCCACTAAGACACATCACACAAATACACACACTCACCCCTCACATACACATTCAAACACACATAGACACACAAGCCAACTCACAAAAACAAAATTCTCACATTGACTCTGTCACTCACACTCACACACTCAACACCACATGCAATCACACACACACAGAAACACAAACACACACGGGAATACGCTCTCTCGCATTCACTGAAACACACATTTATACACCCTCTTACACACCCACACACACAGAAATACAGACTCACAAACATGTGCCCATACAATCACACATATGCACCCCGTCATTCACTCACACATTCATACTCACTCACACTCAAAAACAGACTCACACACACACACACACAGAAATACATACTCACAAATATACGCACATACAGTCACACCTATGTCCCCACTCTTACTCCGACTCACACACTCATACCCCCTTACTCAAAAATAGACTCACACCTCTACACACACAAAAATACACACTCACAAACAGGTACATACAATATCACATATGTACCCCCTTTCAATCACTCAAACATTTATACTCACTCACACTCAAAAAGAGATTCAAACACCTACCCACACACAAATACCCACTCACAAGCATATACACCTACAAACACAAATGCCCACATGCACAGATGACAACACACACTCACGCACACCCATACAAACCCATGAACACAAACACTCACACACCCACCCTCACACCAAACGCATTCACATGCTTTCACACTCACACACACACACCCTTGAATTCATACTCTGACCCATAAGCCAACCCACTAAGACCCATCAGTCACACACACCCACACAAAACTCACACACATTGAAATACGTACTGAAACACAGAAGCCAACTCCCACGAATAAAACTCTCACGCAGACTGTCAGTGACACACACTCACCGACACATGCTATCAAACGTACACACACAAACACACACACTCTCACACATTCCCTCAAACTCAGATACAAACACCCACACTTACACACTCACACACACAGAAGTACACACTCACAAGTAAACACACATACAATCACACATAGGTACCCACTCTCACTCTCACTCACACAGTCATACTCACTTACTTAAAAATAGACTCACACCTATACACACACAAAAAGGCACACTCACAAGCATATACACGTCAAAACACAAACACACATGCCAACACACAGTCACACATTACACACGTATAGAAATACACACTCACATATATACGCTCCTACAATCACACATTATGCACACCTGTCACTCACTCACACATTCGTACTCACTCACACTCAAAAATAGACTCACACACCTACACACACACAGAAATACACACTCACAAATATACACACATACAATCACACAATTTACCCACTCTAACTCTGACTCACACAGTCATACTCACTCACTCAAACATAGACTCACACCTACACACACACAAGAATATACACTCCCAGGCATATACACATGCAAACACAAACACACATGCACCGATGCCAACAGTCACACACACCTTTACACACTTAGAAACACAGAAGTCACACACTCACCTCACAAACCTATGTACATGCCATATCACATATGTACCCCCTTTCAGTCACTCACACATTTATACTCACTCACACTCAAAAATAATCTCAAACACCTACACACACAAATACGCACTCACAAGCCTATGCACAACATACAAACGTAAACACACACATACACAGATGCCAACACACCTGCACACACCCATACACACACTCAAAAGCACACACACATTCACCCTCACACACATATGAACCTACACGTACACACAAATGCACGAGTACAAACACAAACACAACACACAGACACATAACGCAAAACACAATATTGTACACATCACACACCAGCACACACAAAAACCCTTACACAAAAACATTCATATACATACACCCTTGGACACAAGCACTCACACACCAACATACACACTTACACAGTAAGTCACAAACACTCACACTCAAAAATAGGCTCACACACCTACACACACACAGAAATACACACTCAACACTATACGCACATACAATCACACATATGTACCTACTCTCGCTCTCACTCACATATTCATACGTACTCAAAAATGGACTCGCACCTATACACACACAAAATTACACACTCACAAGCATATACACATGAAAACACAAACACACATACACAGATGCCAACACACAGTCACACACACCCTTACACACTTATAACCACACAAGTCACACACTCACCCTCACACACACTTACACACATATGAACATACACATGCAGACATTCACACTCTCTCACACACACACTCACCCACAAACTCACCCACAATATTGAATCGATACTCAAACCCGAGCCAACACACTGACACACATCACAAATGCACACCCGTTCCCATCTCACACACACACACGTACACACCCATACACACACACACTGACTCATTCACAAACACTCACAGCCATACACACTCAGATATGTACACGGACACACACCCAAACGTCCACAATCACAAACATAGATGCACACGCTCATTCAGGCACATATTTACAAATTCACACTCAAATGTAATCAGACACGTACAAACACAGAAACACACACAGATATAAACAAACACTAACACACATGCGAACACACACAGGAGACAACACACACACCCCTACCCTCACATTCACACACTCACAGAAAAACACAATCACACTTAAAAAACACACGTGCATACGCAGACATGTGAATACACCCAAGCCAACACAGTAACATACAAATGCACTCATTCACTGACTCTCATACTCACCCACATATCTCCCACTGCATGCACTCACACACATACACACACACGCACACACTCACACCAATGCACACAAGAACCAACCTCACACAATCATTCACACTCCCGCACCCAAGCACCAATGCACACTCAATCCCAAACTCACTGACACACTCACTTGCAAACGCCTGCACATTCTCACACACCTCCCCACACCAAAACACAATGTCACACACTAACTCATTCACACTAACTCTCGCACCCATGTACAAAGAAATTCATGTTCAAATACACATGTACACACAGATGCAGTCACACATTCACTCACATACACCCACCAACACCCCAAAACTCACACTCACCCACACATGACTCCCTTGCAATCACATGCACACCTACAGAGAAAAAATTCCAGACGCTCGCACACTCACATTTACACTCCCGCACAGTCACTTACACACACATTCAAAACTCACACGCTCATACACCTACACGTTTACACATTTACTCTGTCTCGCACTCACACACAAACACCCTCCAAAGCATTTGAATCCATACTCAGACACACATGCCAACCCACTAAGACACATCACACAAATACACACACTCACCGCTCACATACACTTTCAAACACACACAAACACACAAGCCAACTCACAAAAACAAAATTCTCACATTGACTCTGTCACTCACACTCACACACTCAACACCACATGCAATCACACACACACAGAAACACAAACACACACGGGAATACGCTCTCGCATTCACTGAAACACACATTTATGCACCCTCTTACACACCCACACACACAGAAATACGGACTCACAAACATAGGCCCGTACAATCACACCTATGTACCCCGTCATTCACTCACACATCCATACTCACTCACACTCAAAAACAGACTCACACACCCACACCCACACACAGAAATACATACTCACAAATATACGCACATACAGTCACACCTATGTCCCCACTCTTACTCCGACTCACACACTCATACCCACTTACTCAAAAGTAGACTCACATCTATACACACACAAAAATACACACTCACAAACAGGTACATACAACATCACATATGTACCCCCTTTCAGTCACTCAAACATTTATACTCACTCACACTCAAAAATAGATTCAAACACCTACACACACACAAATACCCACTCACAAGCATATACACATACAAACACAAATGCCCACATGCACAGATGACAACACACACTCATGCACACCCATACAAACCCATGAACACCAACACTCACACACCCACCCTCACACCAAACGCATTCACATGCTTTCACACTCACACACACAAACACACACACACCCTTGAATTCATACTCTGACCCATAAGCCAACCCACTAAGACCCATCAGTCACACACACCCACACATAACTCACACACATTGAAATACGTACTGAAACACAGAAGCCAACTCCCACGAATAAAACTCTCACGCAGACTGTCACTGACACACACTCACCGACACATGCTATCAAACGTACACACACAAACACAGACACACTCTCTCACATTCCCTCAAACTCAGATACAAACACCCACACTTACACACTCACACACGCAGAAATACGCACTCACAAGTAAACACACATACAATCACACATAGGTACCCACTCTCACTCTCACTCACACAGTCATACGCACTTACTTAAAAATTGACTCACACCTATACACACACAAAAAGGCACACTCACAAGCATATACACGTAAAAACACAAGCACACATGCCAACACACAGTCACACATTACACACGTACAGAAATACACACTCACATATATACGCACATACAATCACACATTATGCACACCTGTCACTCACTCACACCTTCGTACTCACTCGCACTCAAAAGTAGACTCACACACCTACACACACACAGAAATACACACTCACAAATATACACACATACAATCACACAATTTACCCACTCTAACTCTGACTCACACAGTCATACTCACTCAAAGATAGACTCACACCTATACACACACACAAGAATATACACTCCCAGGCATATACACATGAAAACACAAACACACATGCACCGATGCCCACAGTCACACACACCTTTACACACTTAGAAACACAGAAGTCACACACTCACCTCACAAACATATGTACATGCCATATCACATATGTACCCCCTTTCAGTCACTCACACATTTATACTCACTCACACTCAAAAATAATCTCAAACACCTACACACACAAATACGCACTCACAAGCCTATGCACAACATACAAACGTAAACACACACATACACAGATGCCAACACACCTGCACACACCCATACACACACTCAAAAGCACACACACATTCACCCTCACACACATATGAACCTACACGTACACACAAATGCACGAGTACAAACACAAACACAACACACAGACACATAACGCAAAACACAATATTGTACACATCACACACCAGCACACACAAAAACCCTTACACAAAAACATTCATATACATACACCCTTGGACACAAGCACTCACACACCAACATACACACTTACACAGTAAGTCACAAACACTCACACTCAAAAATAGGCTCACACACCTACACACACACAGAAATACACACTCAACACTATACGCACATACAATCACACATATGTACCTACTCTCGCTCTCACTCACATATTCATACGTACTCAAAAATGGACTCACACCTATACACACACAAAATTACACACTCACAAGCATATACACATGAAAACACAAACACACATACACAGATGCCAACACACAGTCACACACACCCTTACACACTTATAACCACACAAGTCACACACTCACCCTCACACACACTTACACACATATGAACATACACATGCAGACATTCACACTCTCTCACACACACACTCACCCACAAACTCACCCACAATATTGAATCGATACTCAAACCCGAGGCAACACACTGACACACATCACAAACGCACACCCGTTCCCATCTCACACACACACACGTACACACCCATACACACACACACTGACTCATTCACAAACACTCACTGCCATACACACTCAGATATGTACACGTACACACACCCAAACGTCCACAATCACAAACATAGATGCACACGCTCATTCATGCACATATTTACAAATTCACACTCAAATGTAATCAGACACGTACAAACACAGAAACACACACAGATATAAACAAACACTAACACACATGTGAACACACACAGGAGACAACACACACACCCCTACCCTCACATTCACACACTCACAGAAAAACACAATCACACTTAAAAAACACACGTGCATACGCAGACATGTGAATACACCCAAGCCAACACAGTAACATACAAATGCACTCATTCACTGACTCTCATACTCACCCACATATCTCCCACTGCATGCACTCACACACATACACACACACGCACACACTCACACCAACGCACACAATAACCAACCTCACACAATCATTCACACTCCCGCACCCAAGTACCAACGCACACTCAATCCCAAACTCACTGACACACTCACTTGCAAACGCCTGCACATTCTCACACACCTCCCCACACCAAAACACAATGTCACACACTAACTCATTCACACTAACTCTCGCACCCATGAACAAAGAAATTCATGTTCAAATACACATGTACACACAGATGCAGTCACACATTCACTCACATACACCCACCAACACCCCAAAACTCACACTCACACTCACCCACACATGACTCCCTTGCAATCACATGCACACCTACAGAGAAAAAATTCCAGACGCTCGCACACTCACATTTACACTCCCGCACAGTCACTTACACACACATTCAAAACTCACACGCTCATACACCTACACGTTTACACATTTACTCTGTCTCGCACTCACACACAAACACCCTCCAAAGCATTTGAATCCATACTCAGACACACATGCCAACCCACTAAGACACATCACACAAATACACACACTCACCGCTCACATACACTTTCAAACACACACAAACACACAAGCCAACTCACAAAAACAAAATTCTCACATTGACTCTGTCACTCACACTCACACACTCAACACCACATGCAATCACACACACACAGAAACACAAACACACACGGGAATACGCTCTCTCGCATTCACTGAAACACACATTTATGCTCCCTCTTACACACCCACACACACAGAAATACAGACTCACAAACATAGGCCCGTACAATCACACCTATGTACCCCGTCATTCACTCACACATCCATACTCACTCACACTCAAAAACAGACTCACACACCCACACCCACACACAGAAATACATACTCACAAATATACGCACATACAGTCACACCTATGTCCCCACTCTTACTCCGACTCACACACTCATACCCACTTACTCAAAAGTAGACTCACACCTATACACACACAAAAATACACACTCACAAACAGGTACATACAACATCACATATGTACCCCCTTTCAGTCACTCAAACATTTATACTCACTCACACTCAAAAATAGATTCAAACACCTACACACACACAAATACCCACTCACAAGCATATACACATACAAACACAAATGCCCACATGCACAGATGGCAACACACACTCATGCACACCCATACAAACCCATGAACACCAACACTCACACACCCACCCTCACACCAAACGCATTCACATGCTTTCACACTCACACACACAAACACACACACACCCTTGAATTCATACTCTGACCCATAAGCCAACCCACTAAGACCCATCAGTCACACACACCCACACATAACTCACACACATTGAAATACGTACTGAAACACAGAAGCCAACTCCCACGAATAAAACTCTCACGCAGACTGTCACTGACACACACTCACCGACACATGCTATCAAACGTACACACACAAACACAGACACACTCTCTCACATTCCCTCAAACTCAGATACAAACACCCACACTTACACACTCACACACGCAGAAATATGCACTCACAAGTATACACACATACAATCACACATAGGTACCCACTCTCACTCTCACTCACACAGTCATACGCACTTACTTAAAAATTGACTCACACCTATACACACACAAAAAGGCACACTCACAAGCATATACACGTAAAAACACAAGCACACATGCCAACACACAGTCACACATTACACACGTACAGAAATACACACTCACATATATACGCACATACAATCACACATTATGCACACCTGTCACTCACTCACACCTTCGTACTCACTCGCACTCAAAAGTAGACTCACACACCTACACACACACAGAAATACACACTCACAAATATACACACATACAATCACACAATTTACCCACTCTAACTCTGACTCACACAGTCATACTCACTCACTCAAAGATAGACTCACACCTATACACACACAAGAATATACACTCCCAGGCATATACACATGAAAAAACAAACACACATGCACCGATGCCCACAGTCACACACACCTTTACACACTTATAAACACAGAAGTCACACACTCACCTCACAAACATATGTACATGCCATATCACATATGTACCCCCTTTCAGTCACTCACACATTTATACTCACTCACACTCAAAAATAATCTCAAACACCTACACACACAAATACGCACTCACAAGCCTATGCACATACAAACATAATCACACACATACACAGATGCCAACACACCTGCACACACCCATACACACACTCAAAAGCACACACACATTCACCCTCACACACATATGAACCTACACGTACACACAAATGCACGAGTACAAACACAAACACAACACACAGACACATAACGCAAAACACAGTATTGTACACATCACACACCAGCACACACAAAAACCCTTACACAAAAACATTCATATACATACACCCTTGGACACAAGCACTCACACACCAACATACACACTTACACAGTAAGTCACAAACACTCACACTCATAAATAGGCTCACACACCTACACACACACAGAAATACACACTCAACACTATACGCACATACAATCACACATATGTACCAACTCTCGCTCTCACTCACATATTCATACTCACTCAATTAAAAAGTGACTCACAGGTATACACACACCCTTACACACTTATAAACACTCAAGTGACACACTCACCCTCACACACGCTTACACAAATGTAAACATATACATAAAAAATTCACAGTCTCTCACACACACACTCACCCACAAACACACACACACTATTGAATCGATACTCAATCCCAAGCCAACACACTAACACACATCACACATGTACACCCATTCCCAACTCACACAAACACAAAACATACACATCCTTACGCACACACTGACAACCTCAGATATATACACATCCTCACACCCAAACGTCCACAATCACAAACATAGATGCACACGCTCATTCATGCACATATTTACAAATTCACACTCAAATGTAATCAGACACGTACAAACACAGAAACACACACAGATATAAACAAACACTAACACACATGTGAACACACACAGGAGACAACACACACACCCCTACCCTCACATTCACACACTCACAGAAAAACACAATCACACTTAAAAAACACACGTGCATACGCAGACATGTGAATACACCCAAGCCAACACAGTAACATACAAATGCACTCATTCACTGACTCTCATACTCACCCACATATCTCCCAGTACATACACTCACACACATACACACATGCACACACTCACACCAATGCACACAATAACCAACCTCACACAATCATTCACACACCTGCATCAAATAACATCTCACACTCATTGACACACTCATTTGCACACACCTGCACATACTCACACACCTCCCCACACCAAAACACACTGTCACACACTAAGTCTTTCACACTAACTCTCACACTCATGAACAAAGAAATTCACATTCAAATACACATGTACACACAGATGCCCTCACCTATTCTCTCACATACACCCACAAACACCTGAAATCTCACACTCACCCACATGAGTGTACACATGTGTGTGATTTTGACTGAGTGTGTTTGTGTGACTGTGTATGTGTGTAGGTTTGTGTGTGAGTGAATGTGTAGGACTATGTATATATATGTATGTGTTTGTGTAAGTGTTTATGGGTGTGTTGGTGTGTGACTATGTACAATAGTGGTTTTTGTTTATGTGTCTGTGTGTTGTGTGTGTTTGTACTCGTGCATATGTATGTATGTTTATGTTCTTATGTGAGTGAGTGTGTGTGATTGTGTGTGTTTATGAGAGTGTGTATGGGTGTGTGCAGGTGTGTTGGCCTCTGTGTATGTGTGTGATTATGTTTGTATGTGTATATGCTTGTGAGTATGTATTTGTGTGTGTACGTGTGTGAGTTTATTTTTGAGTGTGAATTTGAATGTGTGAGTTACAGTGAGTGTGGGTACTTATGTGTTATTGTTTGTGTGTATGTTTGTGAGTGTGTATTTCTCTGTGTGGGTGTGTATGTGGTGTGTGTATGTGTGTTTGAGTGAATGTGAGAGTGTGTGTAGTTGTGTGTGTTTGTGTATCTGTGTGAGAGTCTGTGATTGCATGTGGTGTTCAGTGTGTGAGTATGAGTGACTGAGTCATTGTGAGAGTTTTGTTTTTGTGCGTTGGCTTGTGTGTTTGAGTGTGTGTTTGTATATGTGTGTGAGTTATGTGTTTGTATGTGTGTGATGTGTCTTAGTGGGTTGGAATGTGTGTCTGAGAATGGATTCAAATGCTTGGGAGTGTGTGTTTGTGTGTGAGTGCAAGACAGAATAAATGCATAAATGTGTATGTGTATGTGTTTGTGAGTGTGTATGTGTGTGTAGGTTACTGGGTGAGAGTGTAAATGTGTTGAGTGTGCAAGCATGTGAAATTTTGTTTTGGTGTATGTGTGCATGTGATCGTAAGTGACTGCATGTGTGGCTGAGTGTGAATGTGATTTTGCAGGTGTTTGTGGGTTTATGTGTGTGAATGTGTGAGTGCATCTGTGTGTACATGTGTATTTGAAGGTGAATTTCTTTGTTCATCATTGCAAGGGTATATGTGAATGAGTTAGTGTGTAACAGTGTTTTTTGGTGTGTGGAGGTGTGTGACTATGTTCAGGTATTTGCAAGTAAGTGTGTCAGTGAGTTTGGGTTTGAGTGTGAGTTGGTATTTGGGTGCAGGTGTTTTAATGACTGTGTGTTTGGTTAGTGTTTGCAGGGGTGTGAGTGTGTGCGTGTGTGTGTATGTGTGAGTGTACGTAGTGGGAGATATGTGTGTGAGTTTGAGAGTCAGTGAATGCGTATTTTGTCATTGTTTTGGCTTGGGTGTATTAATGTGTCTGCATATGCATGTGTGTGTATGTGTGAGTGTGATTTTGTGTTAGTGTGTTTGTGAGTGTAGGGTTATGTGTGTGTTGGCTTCTTTGTGTGTTCACATGTGTTTGTTAGTGTTTGTATATATCTATGTGTGTTTGTATGTGTCTGAGTACATGGGTGTGTGAATTTGTGAATCTGTGCATGAATGAGAATGTGGATATAGGTTTGTGTTTCTGTACATTTTGGTGTGTGTACGTGTATATATGTGAATGTGTATTTGTGTGAGTGTTTGAGTGAGTCATTGTGTGAGTGTAAGTGTGTGTGCATGCTGTGTGTGTGAGTTCAGAATATGTGTACATGTGGGATGAGTGTTAGTGTGTTGGCTTGTGTTTGAGTATCGATTCAAATGCGTGTGTGTGTTTGTGGGTGAGTGTGTGTGTGCGAGATTGTGAATGTCTGTATATGTATGTTCATATCTGTGTAAGTGTGTGTGAGGTTGAGAGTGTGTGTTTATGAATGTGTTAGAATGTGTGAGTGTGTGTTGGCATCTATGTATGTGTGTTTGTTTTTGTATGTGTGTTTGCTTGTGAGTGTGAATTTTTGTGTGTATATGTGTGAGTCTATTTTTGAGTGAGTATGACTGTGTGAGAGTGAGAGTGGGTACCTTTGTGTAATTGTATGTGCATATATTTGTGAGTGTGTGTTTCTGTGTGTGTGAGTGTGTAAGTGTGAGTGTTTGTATGTGAGTTTGAGTGAATGTATGAGAGTGTGTATAGGTGTCTGTGTTTTTGTGTGTGTGTGTTTCATTGCATGTGGTGTTGAGTGTGTGAGTGTGAGTGACGGAGTCTCTGTGAAAGTTTTGTTTGTGTCAGTTATCTTCTGTGTTTGAATATGTGTTGGAATGTGTGTGTGAGTTGTGAGTGGGTGTATGTGTGTGATGTGACTTATTGGGTTGGCTTGTGTGTTAGAGTGTGGATTCAATTATGTGTGTGTTTCTGTGTGTGTGAGTGTGAATGTATGTGAATGTGTTTGAGTGTGAATGTGTGCACGTGTGTGAGTGAGTGTGTGTATGTGTGGGTCAGCGAGTGTGTGTGTGAATGTTTTTTCACTTGTGTGTAAATGAGTGTTTGTGTGACATATATGTGTGTAGGTTTGTTTGTGAGTAATGGTGCAGGAGTCTGTATGTATGTGAGTGTTTGTGTAAGTGTGTATGTGTCTGTTGCTGTATGAGTGTATGCAATTGTGATTGGGTTTCTGTCTGGCTGTTTGTGTGTTTGTCCTTGTGCACGTGGGTGTGTGTGAGTGCATGTACATATGTTTGTGAGTGTGTGAGAGGGTGAGTGTGTGAGTTTATGGGAGTGTACGTTATGTGAATGTGCTTGTGTGTGGCAGTGTGTATGACAGTGTGTGGGAGTGTGGATGTGTGAATGTATGTGAGCGTGAGGGTGTGGGTGAGTGTGTGAATGTGTGTACAAAGGTATGATTGTTGATATGAATGTGTGTGACTGTATATGTGTTTGTGTGAGAGAATGTGTGAAAGTATGTTGGTGTATATGTGTCTGAGTGTGGGAGAGTGTGTAAAGAAGTGTGTGTGACTGCATGTTTGTGTGAGTGTATGTGAGTGTGTAGTGAGTCTCTCATTGTGGGTGAATGTGAGTGTGTGTGTGTATGTGTGTCTGAATGTGTGAGTGTTAGTGAGTCTGTGAGTGTGTGTAGGTGTGTGAATGTGTTGGCTTCTGTGTTGGTGTGTCCCTGTGTATGTGAATGTATGTGAGTGTGGGTTTCTGTGTCTTTGTGTGAGTGTGTTTACATGTATGTGTGAGTGTGAATGTGTGCATGGTATGTGAGTGAGTGTATGTGAGTGTAGGTGAGTGTGTGTGTGATGACTGTGGTGGTGAGTGTGTGAGTGAGAGTGACTGAGTCTGTGTGAGAGTTTTGTGTGATTTGGCTTCTGTGTTGGAGTATGTGTTTGAATGTGTGTGTGAGCTTTGAGTGGTTGTATGTGAGTGATGTGTCTTAGTGTGTTGTCTTGTGTGTTAGAGTATGGATTCAGTTGTGTGTGTGTTTCTGTGTGTGTTTGAGTGTGAATATATGTGAATGCATTTGAGTGTGAATGTGTGCATGTGTGTGTGAGTGAGTGTGTGTATGTGTGGGTCGGCGAGTGTGTGTGAATGTTTGTTCACATGTGTATGATTGACGTTTGGGAATGAGTTTGTTTGTGTGATGTGTATGTGTGTAGGTTTGTGTGTGAATGATGGTGCAGGAGTGTGTATGTATGTGAGTTTGTGTAAGTGTGTACATGTGTGTTGGTGTATTTGTGTGTACAATTTTGTTTTGGTTTCTGTCTGATGGTGTGTCTTTGTCCTTGTGCATGTGAGTGTGTGTGAGTGTGTGTATGTACATATATGTGTGAGAGATGGTGAGTGTGGGTTTGTGCTCATGTGTGTGTATGGGTGTGTGAGTGTGTGTTGGCATCTGTGTATGTGGGTATTTGTGTTTGTATGTGTGTAGGTTTGTGAGTGCATATTTGTGTGTGTATGTGTGTGTGTCTATTTTTGAGTGTCAGTGAGTATGTATGAGTGTTTGTGTGAGTGTGAGAGTGGGTACATATGTGTGCTCTTGTTTGTGTGTGAGTGTGTGTAAGTGTTGAAGTGTATATATATATATATATGTGAATGTATGTGTTAGTGTATGTGTTGTGAATGTGTGTATGTGTGTTTTTGTGAATGTGTGTATATGTGTGAACGTGTGCAAGTGTAGGTGAATATATGTGTGAGTATGTGTATTTGTTTTTGTGTAAGGGTGTATGAGTCTGTGTCTGTGAGGGTGTGATGGTTTGTGTAGCTGTGTGTATGAGTCAATGTGTGTATGTGTGTTTGTGTGTAGATGTGTATGTGTGAGTGTTTATGTGTGGGTTATTGTGAGACTATGAGTGACTTAATTTCTGTGTGTGCATTTGGATGTTAGTGTGGTGGCTTGTGTGTGTGTGTGTGTCTGTGTGAATGTATGTGTGTGTATGAGTGTGAGTGCAAATGTGTGTATGTGTGTGTCAGTGTCTGTATGTGTGTGTATGAAAGTGTGTGTGAATGTGTGTTCACACGTGTGTGATTGTTTGTGAGTGAGTGTGTGACTGTTTATGTGTACGTTTGTGTGTGCGTGATGGTGCAGGAGTATCTTTGTATATGAGTGTGTTTGCATAAGTGTATATTTGTGTGTTCGTGTGTGAGTGTGTACAATTGTTCATTTTGTTTTAGGTGTCTGTGTGAGTGTTTGTACTTGTGCATGTCGGTGTGTGTATGTGGATGTACATATGTGTATGAGTGAGTGTGAGGGAGAGTGTGTGTGTTTATGTGTGTGTGTTCACATCTGTATATGTGTTTGTGTTTATATGTGTGCATGTTTGTGTTTATTTCTGTGTGTATGTGTGTGAGTCTATGAGTGAGTGGGAATGAATGAGTGTGTGAGTGAGTGTGAGAGTGTGTATCTATGTGTCATTTTGTTTGTGTGTATGTGCTTGAGTGTATATATGTGTGTATTTGTTTGTTAGTGTATATGTTGTGAATGTGTGTTTTTGAGTCTGGGTATGTGTGTGACTGTGCATATATAGGAGAATATATGTGTATGTGTAGTTGTTTGTTTTGTGTGCGTGTGTATGAGTGTGTACTTGTGAGTTTGTGAAGGTGTGTGTAGCTGTGAGAGTGTGTGTCAATGTGTGTATGTGTGTTTGTGTAGGTGTGTAAGTGTGTGTGAATGTATGTGTGTGAGTATGTTTATGTGTGGGTATGCGAGTGTGTGTGAATGTGTGTTCACATGTGTGATTGTTGCTTGAGTGAGTGTTTTTGTGTGACTCTGTATGTGTGTATGTTTGTGTGTGAGTGATTGTGTAGGAGTATGTAATATTGTGAATGAGTTTGTGTGTGTAGGTTTGCGTTTGTGTGTGTGTACAATTGTGTTTTTTTATTTGTCTGTGAGAGTGTGTGTGTTTGTACTTGTGTATGTGCTTTTGTGTGTTGGCTGTTTGTGTGTCCGTGTGTGTGAATGTGTGTGTGTGTTTTGAGTGTTTGTATTTACATATGTGTTTGAGTGTGTTTGAGGGTGTGTGTGAGTGTGTTTGTGTTTGTAAGTATGTGTGTGGCTGTGTGAGTGTGTGTTGACATTTGTGCATATGTGTTTGTGTTTGTGTGTGTACGTTTGTGAGTGTTTTTTGTGTGAGTCTATTTTTGAGTGTGAGTGTGACATACACACCCCACAAACATACATATATACACACACATACACACCACATACATACCTACACACAATACATACCCACAATCCACCCACACACACCACACACATACACACAATACACACACCACACACATCACACACACTACACTCACACATACACACACCACAAACATACATGCATGCATGCACATACAAACCACACAGATACTTACACACAATCCAACCCTCACACATACATACACACAATCCACCCACACACATACACCATACAGACATACATGCAATACACACCACACATACACACAATACACACACCACCTACAGACACATACACACAATACACACACACCATTCACACCACATGCACAGCACACACAATACACACCCCACACACACATACATGAAATACACCCTTCACGCACATACACACACCACACAATACACACACAGTACACATGCACACACATATATACAGTAGACACACCACACAAACATACACATATCACATGCACCTACATATACACCATACACACACCACACACACATGCACACACATTCACACAATACACACACCACACAGACATACATACACACAATTCACCCCTACACACATATACTCAATACACCCACACACACTACATACATACACACAATATCCACACACACCACACACATATACACAACACACACACAATAAACACTCCACATACACACCACACACACACCCATACCCCTCACACAAACACATAGAGTACACACACTTCACACACACAATACACACAGCATGTACACACATACACCACACACAGTACACACACCTCCTACACACATACACACACACCACACACACAAAACCCACACACCACACACAAATAAACACAATACACACCTACACGCACATACATACACATAATACACTAACACACACCACACACACACAATACACACAGCACACAAACATTACACACACCACACATGCACATAAAATATACACACACCACACACATACACAAACATACAGCCCACATACATACCCCACACACAGACACACCCATACATACACACAAATACATAAACTCATACACACCACAAACACACACACATTACACACACACACACAATACACTCACCACACACACACATACACCCACACCACACACACATACACATAAAACACACAACACATACACACAATACACACACACCACCTAAAGACACATACACACTACACACACACATACACACACCATATGCACATACATACCCACCACACACACACACAATACACCACACACACAAAAATACACAAACAGCACACATATACACAATACATACTACACACACACACCACACACACATATATTCACAATACACACACCACACACATCACACACACCACAAACATACATGCATACACATACATACACACCACACAGATACCTACACACAATCCACCCCCACACATACATACACACAATCCACACACACCACACACATACACACAATACACACATCTCACACATACACACAATACATACACCACACATAAACACCTACACACACCACACACAAAATACACACCACACAGACATACACACACATACACACACAATACACACACCACACATGCATACATACACACAATGCACACACTCCACACACAGAATACACACACACCACACATGCACATACATACACACACAACATACATACACACACTACAAACACACCCACACATACACACAATGCACACACACCACACACAGAATACACACACACCACACATGCACATACATACACACAATACACACACCACACACACATACACACACAACATACATACACACACCACAAACACACCCACACATACACACAAATACATATACACATACCCACATACACACCACCTACACACATACACACCCCACACACATAGATACATACACACCACACATACACAATACACTCAAACCACATGTACACCACACACATACATACACACACATAAACATACATACACACACCACACAGACATACACACAATACACACCACACGTACAAACAATACAAACACCACCTACAGACACATACACACAATACACACACACCACTCACACCACATGCACAGCACATGCAATGCACACCCCCCACACACATACATAAAATACACCTCTCACACACACGTACACACAAACACAATACACACAAACTGCACACACACATATACACAATAGACACACCACACACACCACACACATATGCAAACCACACACACAATAAACACTCCACATACACACCACACACACACCCATACCCCTCACACAAACACATAGAGTACACACACTTCACACACACAATACAAAAAGCATGTACACACACACATCGCATACAATACTCACACCTCCTACACACATACACACACACCACACACACAAATACACACAATCCACACACACCACACACAAATAAACACAATACACACCTACACTCACATATATACACATAATACACTTAAACACACCACAAACACACACCATACACCCATACAGACACATGCACACACCACATACACACATACAAACACTACACATACATACATACAATACACACATAATACACATACACACAATACATACAATACACACACATCACACACATACACCACACCCATATATAGACACACATACACATATATACACCCATCACACACATGCACACGCATCTCACATACACACACATCACAGACATACATACACACGTGCACACATACATGCATGCACACACACACTCAAACCAGTAGTAAATAATTATGTAAACAAACATAATTAGGTACAGTTGTTCTTGGTATCTCTGGGGGACTGGTTGAAAAATCCTCACCCCACAGATTCCAAAACGTACATGTTCTAGTCTCTTATGTAGAGTGCACACTATTTGCATGTATGTATGTATATCCTCCTGTATACTTTAAAATCTCTAAATCACGTATAACAACTAATACAATGTGAACGTGATATAAATCATTGTTATGCTGTATTTTTTACGGAGTAATAAGAAAAAAGTTTATATATGTTCTTTACTCATGCAATTTGTGGGGGGAGGGCATATTTTTGAATTGCACTTTATTTAATCTATGGATGTGGAACTCATGGATACAAAAGGCCAACTATATATTAAAGTCTATGTATTATAAAAAGATTGAAGGCTTAGCCAACATCTAATTTATGAAAATGACATTTTTGCCTTTCAGTGACAAAGGTGACTAATCATCTCAATTTTATTTAGAAAAGTTTTGAGCAATACATTGGTATGAATTTTAAATGTGGAGATATAAAATACAAAGCAATTAAAAAACACGCTGTGCCCAATCTTAATTCCTAAAGCCACTGATTCAGCCAGAAGCACTTGAGAAAGTTTAAGAAAAATTTTACCTTATTTGAATGTAAATGTAATATTTCATTCAGACGTGTGTCCAGGCTCTTAGTAACGTAGATTGAGCCAGAGAGCTAAGAATGTTAATTCACACTTCCATAATTTTATAATACTGTTGTAACTGAAATATATCATTAGTAATCTCTTGGCAGCTAAACCAGTTGATCAATGAACTTTCACAATATTCTAGAAATGACTAGGTGTTTGAGACAGTGAAAGACAAATATAATAGTGCAGACACAAATAGGTAATGGGAGTCTGAAAGCCTGAGGCATGTGCTGATGGCTACGTACAACTTTACAGAAGTGCTGCAAATACTATAGTATCTCTAAAGTTTCATAAGAAATTGACTAGAAGGAATGAATTCAAAAGCTGTGTTAAGAATGGTATTGAGAATGATTTAAAAGATAAAGTGCTATACTAAATTTATCCAACTGAGGCCTGACAGTAATCTTTTGAATGTACCTTTTTTGAAAACCCACTCTGACCTGTGCTATATGCACAGAACAGGAATCAAGCCCGGCATGGCGGCTCACGCTTATTATCCTAGGTTCTTGGGAGGTGGAGATCAGGAGGTCTGTGGTTTGAAGCATGCGTGGACTGGCGAGACCACATCTCAACCAATAAAAAGCTGTGTGTGGTGGCACAATGCTGCCACTCCAGTTACTCGGCAAGTATAAATAGGAGGAGAGCAGTCCAGGCACACACAGGCATAAAAACAAGAACTTCTTAGAAAAATAAAGAAAGCAAAAAAGGGCTGGGGGCATGGCTCATTACGTAACTAGTAAGAGCAAGGCCCTCAAGTTCAAACCCCAGACTGTGTGTCCCCCATCTCCTGCCAAAATAAATAAATAAATAAAAAAGACAGGTACTTGTCAAATAGGATGTGTTGAATACCTAAGCGCAGAAATAAAGACTTCAAGACCACTGGCCCAACTTTCCTTTGGGTTACCTGTTTCTCTAAGTGTGTAACCAATTAAGCAATATTGAAATAGTTAATTAACACAGAGAACAAACATACTTACTTTAGCAGCTTTCAAAATAGAGTTAGGAGAATTCAGACCAACAAGTTGATCCAGGACATATTTCATTTCATCAGTGGTTCCCTTAGCTATCTGGTTACCTATAAAACATACATCATCAACACAGTGATACTACTAAACATATAAATTCAATTAAAAGTACATACTCTAGCAACTTAGGTAGGCAAATAATTAGTTTGATTTGAGGCCAGCCTGGGATACATAAAAGTGAGATCCTGTCTCAAAACAAAAAATAAAGCAACAAAAATATATACTCTGCTTAACAAAACAATAAATGGCATTCTTATAATTTACTACCAATCACTGTCCCCTATGCAGGATAATTAAAACTGAATGACATCAATGAAGACAGACATTTTTATTTACATTACTGTTTGGCAAGAGGGCAGGCAGCAAAAGAGTAGCCAATTTAGATTCTAGTTTTGTTACACTTAATAGGCTGTTCATAGGAACCTAGTAATGAGTAATTTTTAAAGAAGCAGTACCTCCATGAGTTTGAATTTGGACATATGGATGTACCAGGAGCTCAGGAATGGATATCCTCTGTTTAGGGTCCCTTATTAAACAGCACTGTAAAAAATAATGATTAATTTTTTTAAAGCAGGTTTTCTTTGATACCTTCCAGACCACATCATATTACAGAAGTTCCATTCTAGACATTCACTCAAAAGAATGTGCTTTTACTCCAAGTCACTTTTGTAAAATTCCCAACATGAATTGTTTTAAAACACCTTCAAAGTAACTAACTATCCCCTAAAACCTGTCATCCATTCCCTTCAACAGATCAGTTACATTCAAGCCAGTTACATAATTCCAATTGTTTCAACTATTTCTTCTAGAACATTCTTCTCAATCCATGTACTACTGATGTTACCTTTAATATATCTTGAAGATCTTTCTCTGGAATATCAGGAAACTCAATTTCATGATTAGGATCTATTATGGCATGCAATTTAGAAATCTGATTAATTATATGCTGAAATGGTGTTTTCAGCATATAATACAAAATGCATCCTAAAGGCCAGACATCAATTTTGGGGCTTATCTAAGGAAGGGAAAAGAAAAAGAAAAAACAAGCTGTTTTATTTTAATATAAAATATAAAAATGATATTTAAAGTCATAATTATCATACAAACATAATTAAATCTCAATGAATGTGAAAGTACTGTATTGTGTTTACAAGAAAACATTGTTTTCTAGTGTTCATAAGTTATTCATCAAGAGATGAGCTTCACTTTCAACAAACTCATAATTACTTCAAATGAGATCAAATAATAAATTCTTCTAAGCTTATGCACATACAAGACTAAAAATCATAACCATAAACTTCTTTTGTTGTTTTTCTGAGACAGGGTCTTGCTATGTAGATCAGGTTCACCTTGAACTTGCTTTGTAGCTCCACCTCAGCCTCTCCAGTGCTAGGATAACAAGCATGAGCCACTATGCCCAACTAACATAAATTTGTATGCAAATTCATAGCACGTACTTAATGTAAGATGAAGAAATTAGGAAGCAAAGGACATTGGAGGGAAAGACATAAGACTGCTATCAAGAGGCAGGTCTTTTTAGAGTGAAAAGGGAGGAGAAGGGCAGGAAATGAGGCAGCTTTTTTGGCTCAAGGGCAACATGGTCCCTAAAAGATAAAAGAGCCCCCATAGCTAAAAAGACAAATGAAAGTTTATAATATTTTTATTCATTTCTTAAATATTTAAGATACTTACCTTACTTGAACCTCCACTGCCTAGTTGCTTTAATAGGAAATAAATTCTTCCTTTAACTGAAATGCATTCATTTGTTGAAGAGGATCCTGAAATCTAAATAATATATATAAACAAAGGTTAAAAAAATATGCCTAAAAAACTAGCTTGCATTGGGTATAGTAAAACGCTGCCAATTTTGAAATTATCCTAATTCTTAAGTAATGAGATATGTTATAATATTTTAAAGGGGGAACTTGTATTGCATACTTTACTTTAATAAAAGAAACTACCAGGCATGTTGGTCTGTGTTTATAATCACAGCCCTTGGAGGCTGAAGCAAAAAGAATGAGAGTTCAAGGCTAGCTTGGGCTATATACTAAGACCCTTTCTGAAAATCACCAAAAACATTAAAAAAATGTGTTAAATTAATACACAAGCTTCTCCTTCCTTTTAACTCGTTCTATATCTTAACACAAATAGAAAACTTAAGAAAATACCACTTAATGCACAACACACTAATAAGCTATCACTTTTTTTCCTTACACCTCCTTACTTACATAAAAAGACACACAATTATATCCATGTTCTTTTTTTCCCATTTAGCATTATTTTATAAAAGAAGCAAGGTACTATTGTACTGGGTGCTGTGAGTCAGACAGATGCAAATTTCAACACAAATTTCCTTTGTGCTGAGTGATGCTCAGCAAGTTGCTTGAGTTCTCTGAACTTCAGCATCTTCCCCAGCAAACTTTCAACACATGTACTATTATCAGATGCCCTTTCATTCCTTCCCTCATGCTGGATCATCTCTCCATGTACTTATAAATGCCTGAACAGATGGCATGCGGAGAAGACTCAAGCTGAGCTGATAAAGTTGAAACAAAGAGCCATGCCCTGATGTGGCTCAAGTGGCAAAGAGCTTACTAGTATGGGAAAGGTCCTGAGTCTAAGCCAGTATGGAGGAGGAAAAAAAAGTTGAAACAAAGCATTTTTGATTAGCCAATTAGTCAAACTAAATCAGTCTGAATAAACCTCAACTGAACTAAGTCCTGTTTTAGATACCAAATGATAGAATCTCTCATGTAATCTCCTTCTGTTTAAATAAGATAGTCTTTCTTTTTTTCTTTTTTGATTTCTTTCTTTTGGAAGAATTCTAATTTCTTTAGTCTTTGGGGTAAGAGACACTGTTATGAAATGTTCTTCCTTAAACTGCAAACACTTCTTAGGGAAGAGAGCAGAAGCCTGATGTCCTTTCCCATGGGCTGCTGGTAGTTTTTAAAATAAAGTAATTCCAACTTACTCTAATTCAACACCAATGTGAGGATAGTTTTCTGCCCAGGACATTCACAGTCCCCTTAGTCTACTCTCTTACTGAGGCCAGAGTTTTCAAAGTGTAAATCAGACACTTTAACTCTCCTGCTTCCTTCAACCTCTTCCTCAGCTTCCTATCCCTATTAGGGTAAAATCTACAGGGTTCACTCCTTCCCTTTCCTAACCTAGAGGTACACCCGGGCTTCTTTTCAGTTCCCTCTGACACTGGCCTCCACTTAGAAGGCCCCCAAGACCCTCTTCTAGTCATCACTGATTCGCATTCTAGATTTTGACCCAAACAAAGTCTGATACGAGTAATAGCTCATTAAATGTGTTTTGAATCAATGTATGGACAAACCCGATCATCTCTCTCTTTTTCCTTCAAAATTTATTACATTGCTCCAATCCTCAAAACACTATCACCTCTCTCCATAGTTAATTATCTTGTCAGCTAATTTTTTATCCATTTGTTAAATAAAAGCTTTACCATTTTAACAATTGTTAGATACAATTCAGTGGTGTAAGTACATTCACATCATTGTGCAAACACCACCACCATCTTCAGAATTTTTTTGCCATTGAATATTGAAACATTGAATACTGAAATACCCACTGAAGGATAAGTCCCCATTCTCTCCTCTTCAGTGCAGTAACCACTGTTGTACTTTCTGTCAATTTTTTCATCAACTGGTTATTGTAGGTAGTTATTTTTCCTATTTCATTTAAATAACCATAACTCCCAACATTTATTATCTAAACAGTGCCATGCTCTGTTTTAAGAGTCACCCACATATTAACTAATGTTATCTTCACAACCACTCAGTAAGTAGGTATGAGTACAAGAATTGTGTAATACCATGCATAAGATCACACAACTGGCCTCACAATAGTGAGCCCAGGGAGTCTGTCTACAAGGCTGATGTCTTCTACTGGTATCGGCTGTCTCTTGGTTACTATAAACTAGTTTTAGTTGTTAGTGTCAAGAGTATCAATTTTCTTTTTAGACAGCAGTGCATTAGCCTCACAAGCAAAACTTTTTCTATTAGTTATAAAAATTATAATATACTCCAATAGTATTCTCACCTTGCTATGCTGATAATCGTGAAGATTTACTTTTCCAAAGGCATTACAGATTCATCAACATAAGAAATGAAGCCATTTGCAAACAGCTGAAGTGAATAGTTAAGTAGACTAGAAAGAAACTTTAAGTAAAGCAAAATTTTATTCAGGTGCTCAAACTAAAACCTTAGACCTTGTTAAGTAGAACAGTTTCGTTAGTGTCCTCTTCATTAACTAACTTCTCAAATTTAAGAATCACACCCTTATTTGGATGTCAAAAAAAGTTTTGCCTACTGGGAATAAGAATGGACAAGTTCTTAAGACTCTCCCGGACAACTTGCTGCCATAAAACTAAAATCTATGAAACTGAGTGTACCTTAATATAAACTAAACCCACCACAAACAAAGCTTGTCGAACCTGTAAGTTTTGAAGAGGAGTATCAGGGACTTGCTGCTGCTGGAAACAGGCAAGCTGGTGGTAAGGTGTTGATGACAGGTAAGAAGGTGGAAAGTCATTCTTTACAACTGGAGTCCTAAAACTAGGAAAGAGTTTTTTTCTTAATTCAAAATATTAAAATTAAAGAAAACCCAAGATTCTGATCAAGTTTGCGTGTATTTTAAATGCTATTAACTTTACATGTGCCATATCAAACAGAACCTAAGTTAGTTTTCATAATTGAACATAATTGATAGTTGATGTTTATTTTAGTTTCACCAGATGTTTTATTTGGGGAAATTCTTTCCGAAATTAATTTCTGTCCCCAGACAAGAAATCTGTGCTAGCAAAATAAGTAAGACAGAATTTAAAATAGAAAATTAGAGTAATTTTATAAGAATGAAGCCAAGGCAAGTCAGCTTATTATGACTATCATTGAGTTTGAGTGCTTTTAAGCCATAATGTTCTATAATGGTCTGCTAGAAATATCTAGAAGCCAGTTACATCATTAAAGGAGTAAGGCCATTAAGCCCATATTATCTGTTCAGCACACGTTTATACTTGCTTTACCTTATTTGCTATTATAGCTTCAACATCTAGAATAGTACTTGTCACAAAAGAGCTCTACAAATATTTGTTAACAATAAATAATCTAATATCACAAGAAATATCTATGTTATCATTTTAGTTAACAGCCATTCTTTAAAATTTCTACATGTAGTAAAATGAGGTGATATATAGCAAAATTGCATTAAAGAGGTTTTAAAAAGTCAATTTTAATAGAGATCAATTACATTATAAAAATGAAAAGCCAAAGGCATCGTGAACTAAGTTATGCCTTAAACCATTAATATAGCCACAAGTCGAAGGTCACAGTGTATTACATTCCTTTAAGTTGTTTCCGTTGACATGTCATTCATTTGCTTTTGCAACACCCCTTGTGTTTTCTGTTAATCAGAGCTAATTTCCTCACTCACCCTCTCATTCTTATTCACTCAAGTCTTACTTCTTTGAACACCTTCAGAACTATGTAAACCATACAACTAACTTCTTCCAGAAACTATCATGCTCCAACTAACACTTCCTATACTAAAATATTTATTCACTTTAAGAATGTTAACCTTCCTTTAAAATCTCTCTCAGTAGAGAGGTATCCATTTGGTAATACATGGTTATAAAGGCTCACATTCTTAGATGATTTATAGGTTTTAAATAGACTACAATATGACAAACTACATTCATAACAATCCTTAAAAATATTTATTATTGTAATCACCTTCCCTTTCACATTTTATAGATAAAACTGATGATGAGAAAAATAGTATTTTGCAAAGTTCTGTAAAGTATCCCAGCAGGATTCAATCACAGATCTATTTGGTCCCAAAGCCCATCTTATTTCTATTTCCCCACCCTGAGTTCTGAGCTAGGTGCCAATTACCAGCTCATGTATTCATCCAAGGTATTCCTACTTGGTGTCTTAGAAATAGATTTGGGATCAATCCATTTAGGTACTGATATCAGTGGTGACTGCTTTGAAACTGAAAAGACAGGTTGCTCAGAGGTGTGTTTCTGCTAAAAGAAAATTTAAGATGTTATGACTTAAGAATTTTTAAGTTAGTCATCTGTGTAACATTTAATAAGCATAACCTTTCAGAACTAATAAACTAATAGAAATATGAAAAACAAAAGCATACTAAAAAAGGTGGGCATATTTATTTTAGACTTTCAGTAACTTTTTAGTATAATCATTTTACTCCAAACTCTTAAACCTAACACATTCTGCTCAAATTGATTATAAGCCCGCAAAATTATATAACAAAATAGGACCTACCATCCTCCCACCCATCAGGGCTATTTTAACAGGATTAAATTTTTATACCTTAAGAAAACGGGGGCTAAGGGTTTGTCTCAGTGGTTGAACACATGCTTAACATGATTGAGGACCTGGGTTCAACCCCCAGCAACAACAAAGTTGCTTTAATCAATAAAACTACATCCCACCTCAAATGTAGCCAAATACTAATTACTTAGCAAAAAATGAAATGTAAATGCCTATCTGTGTGCCTCTCTCTCATAAGAGACACAGAACTTGTAAAATTTCTCTCTTACAAATCCCAAATAATGGGTGAACATCCTCCATAGCAGGCATCAGCAGATTAGAGTTTGCAGGCTGAATCTGGCCTGTTGCCTATTTTTTTGAAGTTTTATTGGAATACGGCCATGCCTATTTGTTTACATATGGTCTATAGCTGCTTTCATACTGCAATGGCAGAGTTGAAAAGTTACAACAGAAATCCTCTGGACTGCAAAGCCTAAGCCTTTCCAAAAAGTTTACCACAACGTTTTATGGCATCATGACCAAATAAAGAGCCGTGTCTTGCATGGAAACTTTCAGTAAATAAGCACTCTACTGTCTGCAGAGGTTCATTCAATTTGAGGACAATTTTAGTTATTAAAAAGTATGAAATTAAATTGATATCTCTATTATAATTTCAACCCATGCATTCTCACTATGCTCTCGAGAACCACAATGGATAAATCTCTTTCTACACTGAAGTCCTTTTAAGTATTGAAGATGGCTAATAAATCTCTTTCTGAATAATTTTCCTTTAAGACTTCTTCATGTGCATACCTTGGAATTAGTGGTGAGCATGTAATTAAGAAAATATTATAGAACATTACTGAGCAAGCACAAATATGTGTGGACATATGTTTTCAATTCTCTTGACTAAAAATCTAGGAGTGGAATTAGTAGGTCCTATGTAAACACTATGCTTACCCTTTTGAGGATTTGCCAGGCTGTGCTCCAAAACGACTAACTCCCACTAACAGTGAATAAGCCTTTTAAAATTCTCCAGATCTTAGCCAACACAGTTGTTATTGTCTATTTAACTATAGCCATCCTGTAACACTCTGGTTGTTGAGTCCCTTTGCCAGCCTATTGGTTTTCAAATTCCAAAAGATGAAGAGGTACTTATTTAATTTGATCCATGATTCAACTTGTCAGGATCCATACCATCTACCATTTATTATCTACACCTGTTACTAAGCTCACTAGAAAATCTGAAAATGAGGAAGATGTCCACAGGACCATTTTAGGTGGTCTGAGAGGTGTAAAGAATTTTCATAGTAATCCCAAGATAGCATTTGCTTTTCTCACTTTTATTTTCTCATAAGTATATGCTAAAGTTTTCCAGATATTATATGACATATAATAAAATATAGTAAGTATAAAAGTGGATTCAACAATCCAATCATCTGTTAAGCCAACCATTAAAGAGATTTTCAAAAATTGTAAGACAGTATCACTTTTCTCACTATAATTATTTTGCTTAAAAAAACACTTATTTTTCAGAAGCATATTTATATTCATATGTAATACACTTGCCAGCTATTTTTTAAATAAATTAACAAATACTTCATATTTCCTCACTTTATTTTCTAATGTGGTGAACAGAAATAAATATAACCCACATAAGCAAAAGTTCTTTAGAGGCCTCACTAATTAAGAGTGTAAAGAGCGTTGCAAGACCAACATATCTCAGATTCACTGAGCTAGAATGCAAAGCCTTTACTGACTTCACAGCAAGCCACTGAAAAGAAATAGTGAGGAATGTGTGACCATGGATCATAGGTGTGACTCTTCCCATAGCCTACCCCATCATTCCTTCTAAAAATGACCACTGAGCATGATCACTCAAATTCAAGGCATTATGTAGTCATCATCTTTCTGTTTTTATCAATCAACATGACTGTAGGGAACAGAACTGTTAAACGCTTGGGACAGCATGGCACTGGTTCAGAGGTCAACACAGAGTTTTAAGTAAAGGACAATATCCTTAGGCATTACAGGCCATGTCTCCATTGCAAACTACTCAACTCTGCTGTTAAGGCTCAAAAGCAGCCATGGATAAGTAAACCAATGGGCATGCCAAAGTTCCAATAAAACTACACAAACAGGCTAGAAACTAGATTTGGACCATTTAGTCTGCCAACACTTGTACACATCTATTAACAATCTAGAAACAGTATTGAAAATAAAAGTGAGCCTGACATAATCTTACTTAACTAATAGCTGTTACTTATCACTGTATTCTGAATGATTTTAAAAAATCTTTAAATAAACTATCTCACTAAATATGGCACATCAGTATTAACAATAGAAAATATATAAGACAAACATCAAACTTCAAACATGACAACAATGTTGTACTTTAAGGGAAAACAAAGATACCTCTGTATCAGTCTTTGGGGTTACATCTGGAATATGCCACTGATTTGAAAAAAGAATGTAAGAGGTTTTATTGATTTATATTGATTGCATGCTGAAATATTTTAATCCTGTTGAAATAAAATATGTTAAAATATATTTCAATTTTTGAAATGTTTGCTTTTTAATTTTGCTAATATAGACAAGCTTTTAATATGAAAAATAAAAACATATATGTGGTTTGTTCTGTATTTCTACTGGAAAATGCCAATATAAATATAACAAATAAAATGTGATACTAATTTTTATACTGACAGCTAATGGACATTCAATGATAAAATTGTGAAGAGTTTTATTTTTAGGAAATTATCTAAAGACAATTAAATTTTTGAAAAGTGAATTTAAAATTTTAACTTGTTTAGGTAATTTTGATTATAGTTTTATGTATATTACTAGAGACTTTTAATTTTAATAGATCATTTTGAATATTTTAAAAGACAAATCACTTTTGGGGTGGGGCTGTGGCAAGTGGTAGAGCACTTGCCTTGCAAGCTTGAGGCCATCCTGCTTGCAATACCACTGCCACATAAAAAAGAAAAAATTGCCTTAGTTCCTTTTGTTCCTCCCCATACTTCCCAGTACCAAAAACATGTATATATGTGCAGAATGATATTAATTTTATGTTTACTTTTAATTATTGCTGAAAACATTCAAATTTTGTACTCTGTATAATTACAATCAATTTTTGATCTCTTAACTCATTGTTAATAGAGCACAAACTATGTGAAAATGTTTTTGTTGTTGGTTTTTGGGTTTTTTTGGTGGTAATGGAATTGGAACTCACAGCTTTGGGCTTCCTAGGCAGGCATTCTACCACTTGAGCTTTATTTTACCACTTTTGGCTTTACTTATTTCTCAAGTAGGATCTCGAGTTTATGCTCAGGCCAGCCTAGACAAATACTCTTCCATTTACACTTTCTGAGTAGCGGGGATGGCAGGAAGGCACCACTATGCTCAGCTTTTTAGTGGTTTAGACAGAATCTTGTGAACTTTCATTTACAGAGGCTGGCCTCAAACCAAGATCCTCCTAATCTCAGCCTCCCAAGTAGTTAGGCATGAACCTCCACTCCTGGCTTGTTGTGGTTTTTAACATTTGTTTTGTTTGAGATGGGGTCTCACTAAGTAGCCCAGGCTGGTCTTAAACCCACCCCTGCCTCCCAAATGCTGGGATTACAGGCATGGGCCACTATACCAAGTTACTAAAATCTTAATTACTGCAACATAATAAGTAATCTCTTTCTAATGAAAATAAGAACAATAAATCTATGCAATAAATCAGGTTATAACTTATAAATTATATACTTACATATGATATTCATGCAAATATCAGTGGCATGATAACAAAAATGTCTAAAGTATAAAATAATAATTAAATTCAAATGCCTTATATTTTGCCAAATATTAGTAACATAAAACTGTAACTTTAAATATGCATCTTAATTTCTTATTATTGATGCACCATTTTTGCAGTAGGAGAACAGAGTATATTTTATTTCACATCTATGCTGACATTTAAAATGTGGACCTCTATTTGTTCTTTTGCCCTGGAACTCTCAAATGTTAAAGGTCCACCTTTTCTGATCATAAAGGAAACCCAAGGAGACTAGAAATGCAATAAACACGATATTCTTCATGGAATTGTATAACATTCGAAACTTCCATGGCTTCTGGGTGTCCTTCAGAGCTGACAGTTTTTAATGGACTCTCAAGGTCTTTGTGAGTCTCAAGACTACACCACCGGTATGTTTGCTTTCTCCCTGGCCTGCATGGAAATGGATGAATCTAGGAAATAGGTGGGGAAGGGAATGAACCTGATGGTGTCCTTGCAAATGTGTTTCTCTACTTCTGCTCTTTCCAGAGTGAATTAAATAATCTGATTGAAAGTTGCTGAGACAGATCTAAAGCAAGCGCAAAGCTTCTGCAGTGTGTGAAATATGACAGCTGTGGTGCCAACTTTTGGTAGAAAACTGGGTCAAAGGGTGGAGCAGGTAAAAGTGATGCTCTTCAAAAGTTACATCTGCCAACCAAGCTGCGATTAAATCTCTTGGAGAATCCAAAGAAAAGTTGAGAGCTGAGTTGACTAGATTGACTCACATATTATTTTACAGCTCGTGAAAATGGACTAGAATAAAATACATCAATCCCACATAGATAAGTACTGTGAATCACACTATCTGTGGATAAGTTTCACTCATCTCTGGAAACTAATGACTATTTGCAATGACAGATCTGTAGAACTATTAATATCTTTCTACCAGAAACAAAAGTGGACTGAGAAGCAGAAATCCAGAGTTCTAGTCTCTGTTTTGGTTTTTCCAGCCATATAACCTAGGGCAAGTCACTAAACTGATCTGGATTTGAATCTTCTACCTGAAAAATGATGGAAGAATTTGTGCTGCCTAGTTCATAAACGGCTGTGAGGATCAAATAAAACTAAGTAACAGCACTTTGACCATCATACAGTGGCTTGCAAATTTAAAATTTTGTCATTTTTGGTTTCACCGTATGATAGTTCCTTCAGGAACCTAGGACTAATTGCTGTTATTTCCATTATCACTCTCTGGCCCTATTTGATGATTATATACTAAGATGCCTTTCTTTCTCAAATGGCCACAATTCAGAATGCTAAATCAAAATCAAATACCAAAACTATTGAAGGAGTATTTCAAAGAAACTTGCTTTTTTTGTAAAGTCTCATCAATTTCACCCACTAATACACCATTAAATTCCTGTTACTCTTTCCTTCTCTTTGGAAAAAATCAGGTGGTTTCTTTTCTTTAAGAGAAACATGTTGCCAAAATAAATGCTACCATTTTACCAGTTTCTACTTTTCTTCTGTTCTTCTCCACTCTGCACTTATCTATAGCATTGGTGGGGAAAGGGCCTCTTAGTTTTTCTCACCCTGGCTATTTTTAGAGGACAGGAACCCTTGTTGCCCACTTCTTCACCCCAGAGGCATCTGTGGATACTGACAGGACTAGTTGAGCTGCTAGACACTCCCTAAACAATCTTGCCCTATCAGATAAAGCAGGGAGTGAACCTCTGACAGGTGTCTCAGTCACTGTCATGGGTGTCCGTGGTGCAAGTGGAATTCTAATCAGACCTATATTGTGCAAAATTTCTGAACATTAGGGGTTAAGAAAAGGCTGTATAAGCATCCAGGGGGAAAAACAAAGGTTGAAAAAGGAAAATAGGGAGTAATGTAAGAAGAATTTGGAATCAAACAGTATTAGAATTCCCAAACACACCAGCAGAAAGAAAATGGAACAAATTCTCCAAATAGTTTCAAATCTAGAATGCTGTTTCAATGTAACTATTAGTCAAGAATAAAGACAAGAGAGAATAAAAACATTTGCATGGATTCAAGAACTCCAAAAATGTATGTGCTGCACATTCTTTCCCAGAAAACTACTCAAGTTATACTACATCAAAACAAAGAGCAAACTAAATAGAAAAACACAGGACATGGAAACAAGACCTGATGACAGAGGAAAGCAAAGGAAATTTCCTATGTGATAATTAAGGAAAGCCTCAAGATGACATGTACTCAAGAAGGCCTAGAAAAGACTGACAAGAGACCAAATAACACAGAGCTCTAAGAAAGATGCTTCCAGGAGAACTGAAACTTCCTCATTTACCTTTTTGCTTTTAAATAAGGAAACTGCACAGCTAAATTTGATTACTAAGCCCAAAGCATCCTCATGTTCTGTTAATTTTCTCAAATTATAGTAATATTTAGTATCTTGACAGCTGTCTCAAAAATTTTTTCTTCTTGATCTTGTCCAGTGTTTAGAGAAAGTAACTCAGTGTTGAAACCAATGCACCATAAATCTTAGAGAGATTATGGGTTGTCACCAGAAATTAGCAGAGAACCTTGCATGTAGAAGGCACTTAACAAATACTGATGAATTAAAAATTTCCACTAAGCCCATTCTCTCAAGTTGCACCCTCTTTATCCTCTAATTGGGTTTTCCCATTCCTTGTTTCATTTTCTTTTTCAGTGATCATGCTTCGAATTTACTAGAGGTTCTGAAAGGTACTGATTCAGTTCCACTGGTAACACTCACAATAAAATGAGTTGCTGTTCTCTTCAAAATAATTTACATTTTCAGTGGGAAGAATATTCCTTCTTACAAATAGATTAACGTGACATTAGAAACACCAAAGGAATTCACCAAACTAAGGACAGCTACAAATACCCTCCTCAGTCCTTGTGAGAGAAAGAGGGTTCTTTTTATTTCTTCCTTACCCTTCAGTCTATCCATCAACTGCTCTTCTAAATTCAGTTTCCAGATATTATGAATGGTACTGTTTTCTTACCCTCTGGAGGTTACTCCTATTAATCCTGCCACTGTGGGGTGAATTATGATGGAGAAAACTTATGTGATACAATGTTAAGTAATACCTCTTCAAAAAGTACAAAAAGGTTTGATTTTAACCATGTGAAGATACTTATGGTACATGCAGAAAAATAAAGAGATTAATGTACTAAAAGTAAAGTGTTCTTTTATGAAATTTACTGTAACACATTTTATTTCTTATTAAGAAGTGAAAAAGTAAAATTATTTTAAACCATTTTGGCAAGGGAAGTTGCAGAATATGAAGAAGATACTATACCCACATATGAAAAATCCACATTTGGAAGCAATGGTTTATAATGTTAATACATCCAAAATTAAGAAAAAAAAGTTCTTGTTCCTCAAATTCTAATGTTTAACTTAAAAGAAAAGGGGGCAAAGAAATATTTGAAAATATTTTAGGTAGGGGAGAAACTCGGGAGCCAAAAACAACCTTAAAAACTAACATCAAGACCTATAATGATTTAATAAAAATAAGAGCATACCATGCATTCGCTGGTTTGGGTGACTTTGAAGGAATAGTTAAAACTGTTTCCATGCTATTCATTCCTGAATTGCTTTCTTTGGTAGTCAATGCAATTATTTTTCGTTGCTTCTGAGAAAGTTTAACTCCATGGGAAATCATTTTTCTAAAAATTATATTAGATTAAACCAATTAGTTCACTGGTTTCACTGATTCTGAGAAAGTTTATTTTATGAAAAATCATTTTACTATAAATAAAATTAATCCAATTAACATTATTTTATGCTTAATGAAGGTTACAGAAGATATATTCTATTTATTGTGATTTTACAATTTTGGATTAAAATGTTAAGTTTCAATAATGATAATTATCAGTTTATACTATAAGTGAACAAGTAACTGCTGTATATGAAACCTCCTACATATCATACTTTTCCAGGGGAATTTGTACCACAAGGCTTAAATATTGAGGGTTTGTTTTAGAAATAGACAGCAATGATCATTTTAGAGGTAAGTTTCTAACATGTAATACTGTGTTCAATAAGAACTGATCTACCAACTCAACTCAATCTTTAGCACATATTTAAAAATAATATTATAAAGATTAAGTATCCTATAAAAAGGTTTAGCGCTATTACATTAAAATGCAGAAAAATGACAGGAAAGATACAACAGATCTTTCCAATTCTTCATGGCAGAAATATAATACCATATGACCTTTTCTTTTTTGATTTTTTTTAACCAACCCTAAATTTGACTTTGGTGTAGCTCCACATTTTTGTCTATTTTCTTCTGTTTCCATGATGGTTCTGAGATCCACAACAGGAGGACTAACAGGACTAAAAGACATAAAAAAAATTTTTACCAAGCATTCAGTTTATCTATCAAGCCCAACCTCAAACTTAACTGAAACTGTAAATGATATGTAAGATTTATGATGTAAGTATAATTTAGATTTGTCAGCTGCAGCCAACCTCAAAAAGGATATTTTGCACATCATCTTTTTTTTTCTTATGTGCACAGAATCTATTTGGTATACCTATGAATTTCTGCAATAATTCACTGACCAGAAATAGTTCACAATAGTACCCACCTAACTCTATGTCTAGACCAAGCATTCCTAATTTGAAAATCCAAAATCTTAAATGTTCTAGAATTAGAAATTTTCAAGTTCACACTTCATCTTAGCCAAAAGGACAAGAAGCAATCAAAAAGGATATTTTAAGTGAAAGCTGCTATTATATATGCATACATAATTACAACTTAAGTGCATCTAAATTCATAAAGTATAAATCTGGAATTCTAAAACATAAATAAAAAGTCAAACAATAGTAGATTCTTAGGTTGCCTAAATTAGGCAAAAGAACTCACTAAAGTTCTAATTAAATTCTTATTCTTTGGAATGAATAAAAGTTGAAAATTGAATTCATTCCTTTCTATTTTTTTTACAACTTACTACTATCTAGTAGTAACAAAAACCAGAGATTTATCAGAAAATTTGAGGAGTGCTGAACAATATTGGATACCCATCAGAGGGAGTTGTATCATAAGAAAAGAATCCTACAATCTTTAGATATAGTTTATCTAAATGAAATTTATGATACAGCTAAAAATACATCATATTATTCATATGAAAGGGCAACCTGTTTACCTCATTTTCTTTCAATAAGAACTTCTAATCACTACTCCTGAATGTAGAAATATTTGTGTATATACTGAACATACCAATCATATTGCTAAACACTGTTAGTAGACACTGTCCTGAAATTGATAGCCAACCTATATTGGTTAGCTTTATACCAAGTTATTCTTTAAACATGTTTAATAAGCTATTCTAATATTAGCAATTAAAAGACAGTTTCTAAGTGTTCCCACAAATTTTGTATGTTCCAATTTGTTTACTTAGAACAGCAAAAGTGAGACTAACTTATGAACAGCCTTTAGAGTATGAAACATAATCTTTGTTCCAACTGCAAAAGACAGCATTTTTCAAATGAATTACATAAACAGTCCAAATGACAATAATAAGTCAGTTAACAAGTCAATTAGAGCAGCAAGCCTGTAACCTCAAATATGTATCACTTTATTTTGGTGGGACTGGGGTTTGAACTCAGGGCTTCACACCTGCAAAGCTGGCACTCTACATCTTGAGCCACATGTCTAGCCATTCTCTTCTGGTTATTTCAGGGTCTCACAAACTATCTGCCTGGACTAACCTTGGACTGCAATCCTCCCCATCTCAGCCTTCCAAGTAGGTAATATTACAAGGGTGAGCCACAGGCACCTGGCTTGTACCACTTCTTTATAGTGAAAACACTAAAAACCTTTATTTCTAGCTTTTTATTTTTTAAATAAACAGTACATTAAGAACACGAGAATGTCTTTCTTCAAACTAACTATAGCCTAGTACCTAACATTAATCTACCTTTCCCCATCCTCACCTGTACCAAGGGGGGAGTTTTAACTAATGTATCAACTACAAAAAAAATTGCTGCTGTAAGTCACATATATATAGACTTAAATATATACTTACATATAAGTAAAAATAAAATATTTGTTACTATTTACTGGTGTTAATACAAACATTAATTTTGCCCCAGGGGGAAATATGCCTATCATAATTGATCAGCAATTTTTATATGTATAGATAATTTTCCATGTATCAGACTAATATTTAATGTGCTTCACTAAAATTTTTCATTTGACTAAAAGTAGATGGCAATTTCTTAGAAAGAGAGATACAAAACAAAATGCAAATCCTACCTTAAAGAGCCAGCAACCCAACTGGAAGAGCTTGTATTATTAATTCTGTTGCTGGGAATGGGCTGTGGAGCAGATATTTTATGTGTTGGTGATTTTTCCCATGGTTTAAAATCTTCCCTAGAATATGTAGGAGGTGTACCATGAATATACGATTTAATTCTCCCCTGTGGGAAGGAAAAACATATTTAAAAAGTCAGACAGTAGGTGCATACTTTAGTAACTAATATACAGTAGATACTTAATAAATATTAAAAATCCTATGATGATAAAATCACCTAGCATTTTCAATACATGCTCTTCTATAGTTTATTGCTTTAAGCACAGAGAATGAGGGAAAGGGATTATTATGGGAAATGGGTTTGCATATTAAATTTATATTTACACAAATATTAAATAAAATGTTTTAAATGAAAGTTGTACATGTAAGATATGATGCAGTTATTTTTAAATTAATGTTCATGACTTCAGATAGACCACAAAATGGAAGTTTGGTATAAATGTCCTATAATTCACTGAATATAATTAAAGTATTCTGAATAAAATTAAAGTCAAATAATACTGACAATTCAAAGGGGACCCTAAAACTATTTCTGTTATAATGGTTCAAAAATGTTATTAAAATGGCATTTCCACTGTCAGGATCGTATTCTATTATTGCAAAACATTCACAATATGCCTCCAACTTTCCTTTAAGCCTCAATTGTCTTCCAGACCAACCTTATGAGAATTAACAATTGCCCCCAAACTTCTTTACAGTAAAAACACCATGGAGCCTAGAACACTGTAGAGTCTCCTATCTTTTAGATTAACAACTGTGGAATGAGATGTTAAGGATGCCCCTCTCAGAGTTAACGACATTAGTAATCATACAGCTTAAAGTTAATTGTGCTAGCCAAGAAGAACTCAATCGTTCTACCTCATTCTGCTCCAGTTAACATCATGAAAGAAAGACCCTTCACAGAATTTGAAATTTGGCTTACTTTCAAAATCATTTTAGTTGGACAAATTTTATCTGGTGTTAACTGATTTTCCCAAAATATATTTCAATAATTTAACTACAAATGTTTTTCTCAATATGTCTTCATAGTTGTAAAGATTAGAAAGGTTAGAAGTAATATTTATGAAGGGTTCAAAACTGCCATTAAAAGATCCAAAACTAGAAAAACTATACAAATTTGAAAAAAGTAACACTGTATGTACTAGTTTATGTCCTCATAAACCAATAGGAGAGTGTTTCAAAATATAATGTAAAGGGTAAACTAAGGGTAAACTGCCTACTAATCTGAAAACTAAAGGTAAGGAAACAGTGCTTTTTAAAACAAACCTCAATCTTATCTGGAAGAAATCCTGTTGTGAAGTCAGGGGACTGTAACTCTCTAGGACTACCCACTCCTGCATAGCTTCCTTCAGAGTCTGATGTCAATAATTCTGGAAGAGATTCCACAGAATTGGCCTTTCCAGACTTAAACAAATCTAAAAACTGAAATTTAAAAAAGGAAACTTTAAACATGTAAGCATTAAACATACATGCATTACAGTCAGTGAAGCCAAATAGAAAGCAAAAAGCAACTTCCATTTATCCAGATTTAATAATACTTAAAGTATATTCACTATACCAAAATCTTACAATCAAGCTAAGTGAAGAGATAGTAGTTTAAGCGAAAAACTGAGAGTATAAAGCAATTATTCATTGAACCTAAGGAACACAGTTTTTTGGAGATTTGCTTTGTAAATGATTATATTTTTCCCCCATAAAAGACAAAAAGGAAGAAGAAAAATAACAAATTCTGTTCTTTTGCTTTCCTTTTCTCATTTGTCTCCCTCTGTAGAAATCTATGACCTCATACAGAAGGGCACTGGCTCCATTTTGTGTTACAGGAAACAATGTGTGTCCTTAATGCCTCTTATTTAGCCAGCACATTGGCCTAGATAGAGTCCTACAGAAGCCAATGGTAGCCTGTTTGAGAGTTGATGGTTTGTTTTGCTTTCGTTCTGTAAAACTCTGCCAAGTAAGTTATTTTTAATTAGCTTGTCATGTGAAGTAAAAGAGTTGTTATATGTGTATATCATTTTCTTCTGTTACTTAGGCAGCCTAAATGCCTGCCTAGGTCACATCTGGTTCCAAGGTCATTAGCACAGTAGTCGTCTTACATATAGACCATAAAGTAAACATTTGCTTAATTTCAGATGGTCATTTTCATTCATTTCAAATTTCTTACAATGTAGATGAAGTGTCAAACTTTATATTTGAGTTGTAAAAGTTGTACAATTGATTTAAAAATAAATAAAACATCTCTTGTACCTTCAAACAAGTGTTATTCCCTTTAAGTAAACCACTATGACATGCTATATGATTCTTCTGCTATTATTACTGAGTTACAGTTTGATAATAACATTCAAACCTTTTACAAGCTATTATTTCAATAATTTTGGCAAATTTTCATCTAAGAGATTACATTTAATAAGTGGAATGCTTTCAAAAGCCAATTAGAGTAAATTTAGAGAATCACATGGATAATTATCAGAGCCAACAATTATTTTTGGTCAAAAACACTTTCATAGAATCATCTGTGTAATTTTAAGGATCAACACATATGTTAAGTATGTTAAGCTTTCACATACTTCACTGACTTCAGTGAAATTTGCCTCATACTCAGTTTTCTTTTTTATTTCCCAAAACTAGGTCTGCTTTGACCACAGAATGAATGATATATCAGGAAGAATATGGAGCTCGAATCAAGAGTAAATTCAATTTCTTTTTGTCACTACCTTAAATCACTTAAGTTTTCTGGTATTGTTTCTTTGTATCTAAAGACATAAATTATTTCTTTACTATTGCCGATCCATGCTCTGAAATTCTACCACATTTAGTAATAATAACTTTATCTAAAAAAAATCAAATACATGCTTTTTCCATAAATGATTTAAGTAACTAGAAAATCACTAGTTTTACCACCATCTATCCATTTATGCTTCTGTCCATTAATCTTCTCTTAAGGGCTAGAAGTAACTCTTTCAGTACGGGGAATATGAGATCACAGAATTTTATATTTGGAAATGTCCTAAGACACGTCCTTCAAATTTACTGGCTCTCCTGACTTCTATCTTCAGTACTTCATAAATCAATTTAGGTGTATTATCTATTCTTGTATCTTTTATGTTATTTAAAACAGTTTTTCTTTACATTATTCCCTTGAACTTTATAAGACATGTTAAATATCTGATTTGTAATAGCTAATTAAAGAGAGAATAAAATTCATTCTCTACCCTGTATAATAGCTATTTTTTCCCATGGACACAAAACAACGTAGAACTGTATAGAACTGACTGACTACGAAAGTATTTCTGATAGAAATTGTTCTAGGCTAAGTTCTTACTGCTCTGGACAGGTGCACCTACCATTTGCAAAAACCATACTGTACTCTGACTATTTTGTTATCATACGTTATGTTTTACCTGAAAAAGAAAAACTATGAAGAATTTAGATAGTTTAACATAGACCAGACAAATGAAGAATTTGGGATAATCTATAATACAACCAGTCTAAATTTTTGAAAACTACAATACAAAACAAAAAGGTGTGGAGGATACTGTTCTAGCTAAGAAACAATAAGCAAAGGCAATGATAATCTTGACAGAATATTAGATTTTTAAAGATTAAAACAAAAAAGGCTATAAAAACATTTTTGAATAATTAGGGAAATCTGGATACAGAATACTAGGTAATATTAATGAATTATGTTAATTGTCTTAAATATGACAACAGCATTGTGGTTGTACAGAAGAATATTCCTATTCTTGGGAGATTTGTATTGAAGCGTTGAGGGGCAAAATCATGTCTGCAATTTATTCTGAACAGATCAGTTTTTTTTGAAAGTCTGTATTAATACATAATACAGACTGTCCATAGGTGTGTGTGCATGTAGGTGCTCATGGTATTTTTTTCATCTTTTTAGTAAAGTAAAGAATTTGAGAAAAACTATATGAGCTTTATATTCAAACAGGCTCATATAATGCCTATATGTAAAATATGGCATATGCTACTACAAGATTCTGTCTTTAGCCAATAAATGACATTTTGATTGGAGCACTGACATACTTGAATTCAATCAACATAATCACACTATCTTTGTCATATTTTGCCCACTTCTAACCCTTTATTACCAATGGACAGAGTAGTCTTTCTAAAAACATAAATTTTATCCAGTTATAACCTGTTTTAAAAACTAATCAACAGTCATCCATAGACTTTAGAATACAATCCAAATTCCTTAGATCTTCTGTACCTTGACTATACTCAGCCTATCTTCACCTGCACACATCCTCTGCAGTGAGCCGTGCTATACTATGTCCATCAGGGATGTTCAGTGTATTCTACTGCCTCTGGCTTGAGAACACGCCACCCCTTTGCTTAGTAATGTCTACCTGCCTCCTTTTCTTGGCTAACTTCTTTTTATTGTTCAAGATCCAGTCTGAGTTTCACTTTCCTCTACAAAGAGATCTTTGATCTCAGACTAGTTGAGGGACCTCTTTTATGCTGCCAGAGAAAACTTCAACCAGAGACTTATCACAAAACACTGCCATTTTCCATAGCCTTTATACAAACTACTTTCCATTTTAGTAGTTCCAGCAGACAGCATAAAATAGTATTTAATAATGTTAAGTAAATTTAACTTTAATGTTAAATGAATTTGATAATGAATAGAAACATCAAAGATCAGAACTGGAAATACATGCTAAAACACCTTCCACTAACCTGTGGATGGTGAACTCTGAATAATATCTGAAAGATTATAACCTCCAGAGCCATCAGAACATTTACGTGTCTTCTTTTTAGCTTTTGTTTTTGCCTTCTTAAACATAGTTTCCCTAGGAAACAGCAAACATTAAAGTGTTAAGTTAGAAATGAAACAGCAGAAGAACTATGCGTTTCAATCAACAGAATATAGTATTTTAGTCAAACAGAAACCATAAGGATAAGCAAGCTTGAGTTGCATTCATCTACTTGAGTAAATTATGTAACGTCACTAGGCCTAAGTGTAATTTAGTATTTGTTCTAATCCTAGCATTTCTGTGAAAGCTGAAAACAAGATAGTATAAAAGAAAATACTTTGGAGAGTAAAACATTCACTGCTACCACAGTAGCCATTGAAGAGGAGCAGTATTGGCTCTGCACTACTACTGTTTAAGCTGTGGCCCTAAACAAGAACTACAAAATGACCAACAACACAAGCAGGCCAGACACAGCCATCTTCACCAACCACACCAAGTTCCTAAAGACTTGATCCAAGAATTATGTACCATGCTTACCAAGGAAAAGGTAAGGACACATATTTATATCAAGAAGAAGTGAGGAGAGCTGAAAAATGTTCTGGCTACCGTGAAGAAAGCTGTTCCCAACATCAAGCCCTAGCTCCCTCTCTGCATAATAAAAACTTTACAAAAAAGTAAAACATTGAACATTATTTGCATATATGCTGTTATTAACTATCAGCTTCAACTAGACATATTTGACAACTTTTAAAACATTTCAGAGAATGCTTAACTCCTTATTAATCAGGACAGGGAAAATAAAATAGCTGTGAGGGTCACAACTATCTTTATTTTACCTAAATGTTACAGATCTCATTATATATTTCATCCACTTATGCAGTCCAGCTGTGAAAACTATTATTTTATAGTGGTTAATGAATTATTTATATTAATGTTAATAATTTTATTGTAATTTCAACAGTACATGCTATATATCTAAGGTAATAGATATGTCTAACTTCCAATATGCCAAATGCTACCAAATGCCAGAAAAAAGAATTTTAAGGGCCAGGCATGGTAGTTCACACCTATAGTTCTAACTACTCAGGAGGCGGAGATTGAGTAGATCATAGTTGGAGACCAGCTCAGGCAAAAAGTTAGCAAGACCCTATCTCAAACAATAGTTGGGGATGATGACGCACACCTGTCATCTCAGCTTTACCGGAAGCACAAACAGGAGGACTGCCATCCGGGTAAAAACACAAGACCCTTTCCTAAAAATAAAGCAAAAAGGGCCAGGAGCATGATTCAAGTGGTAGAATGCCTGCCTAGCAAGTATGAGGCCCTGAGTTCAACCCCCCCAATATCACAAAGAAAGAAAAACAAATGAATTAATTAAAAATAATACTTCTCAAATTGAAGAAGGCTTTTTCAGTGAAGTACACATTTGGTTACATGTAATAAATGTATTACCCAAAGATTTCACTTTAATAGGTATTTATCAAGCAGAAAGAATGCAATTCCATTTTCCAGGCAGTCTAAAACACTGCCTGGAAATTCTATGCAGAGCCTTGTCAAACTGTCAGCAACTATGGGGACAGAAGTGCTCCGAAGTGGAGCCATGAGAGATGATTGGATCATAAGGGCTCTAAACTCATTAGTGGTTTAATACATTCTTCATAAATTAAAGGACTACTCAGAAGTTGGGCCTTAATTGGATAAAGCAGGTAATTGAAGCATTTAAAGACTATATTTTGTCTACTGGGCCTCCTGGCCACCATGAGGTAAGCCGTTCTGCTCTGGCACACCTTCCCAGCCATGATGACTAATGCAATGGAGCCAGCCAGCCATTGACTGAGATCTCTGAAACCATGAGTCAAAATAAACCCTTCCTCCTTTAATTTGTTCTTCTCAAGCATTTTCTTACAATGCTGCCCGACCACCCCCTCCAAAGAAAAGCTGAGTAACATAGTCATTATGCACTGAAATAGGTTCTGAAGTAGAGTGGAATCTTTTAAAGATAATATACCTCACCTGTGGCTGATGCACTCCTCGTTGGAGCCTCTCTAGTTCAACCTCTCTCAAGGACAAGTGTCTAGAGTTCCTCTGACAAGACAGAGGAGGGGCAATCAATCATTCACTGAAGGGCTTCACGAGGGACCAGGAATCTAATGCTCCCTAAATCCAAGTATTCATTCTAGCCTTCATCACCCTGCTACTACTATTTCTTAAGCATTTTCAGAATTGTTTTAGCTTTCTGTTCTAAAATAGTCTTGCTCAGCAACTACTTTGCAGCTTCCAAAACTATTAACATCCCGTTATTATTGCCTGTTCCTTTCCTATTTTCTCTGCTCTACTGAAATAGACATTTTAAAAATGTTTGGCAGAGCTAGGCAAGATAAATGTATGTATTTAACCCAATATATTTAAATTTCTTTTTATACTTTAAATTTTTTAAGACCTAAAATATCAAATATGTAAATATCAATTATTTCGTTAATATATCAAGACTATGAATGAACAGAAATATGTATTTCTTATGTCAAAATTCCTCAATTTCTTATTTCAGAATCAAGACAGAAGTTTCAGGTCCCAGAATGCAGGGAAGAAAGAAGGAAGAACAGAAAGGAGAAAAGGAAAGAAACAGAGCTTACAGACTACTTTGTTCCGCATTTATTTCTTCTTTCAAAAAGACATCGCCATCCTCTACTTCCAAATGGCTGATATCTGGTCCTTCTTGATATGGTGTAATGACTCTTCTATCCATTGCTGGAATCTATAGAATAAAAATGTCACTTTTTAAATACGAAACATTTAAAGATTTAAAATATAGATAAAATATTCCATTTGTTTTAGTATATGGTGACAATAACTAGAAAAGATCTAGAATGCCTAGTAACTTCCTAAATTCACAAAGGAAGAAAATTTTGATTAGATTCATTAAAAAGTGTATTTCATAAAACTGTGAAAAAAAACCTACCTTGAATAAAAGCTCTACTTTATTATTAAGTACAGACTAGTCCATTTGTTAGTCATGTGAATCCATGTTCCTGCACTGTCCTGACCTTTGGTAAGTAAGAAAAACTCTGAAATTTTCAGTAAGTTTTATTTATAAGTGAATTAATATAGATACAAATCTTATCATTAAGTATCTTCAATTTAGATTACCATACTCATCTTGGTATCCAAAAGAAATTCTATTTTCTCATTTCTAAAAAATCCTAATGTATGTGCACTCCTTAAGAAATTATTCCACTGTGAAATCTGATCTAATTTATTTAGATGATAATATTATGGCCACTAAATCTTCACTGGAAGAACACAAACCTTACCATTTTTCGGTAAAATACAGAAAGATCCTTCAAAACATCATCACTTAAAACATCAAGAGACCTAAAAAATGAGAAATAAAATTATAACACTCAATTTAATAGCTGTCAAGATTTTCAAATATGTACAAATATTTCAAATTGCCAAATAAGTAATAATGTTATTTTTCAAGCTTATATATACTGTCTACTATAAAAACCTTTTAGAAATACATAGTAATTATGCTATTTCAAGTAAACAGCAAACCTAAGAGACAAATATCTTGAAAAAAAAAACTCAAGTACTTATACAAATAAGTTTACAAAGAATCTTTTCTATTTTAACAAAATAATAAGTATTCATTTTCCATAAATTACAACACTGAATTAACAATGGCTTATGTATCAGGATAAGCAAATTCTATCCAAAATTATCATTGTACCACTACCTGCATGACTTTGAATAACTCAACTTTTTTCTGGGCTTACCATCTTCATGTGCAAAATGAGGTTTGGACTGTATCAGCTATATTTCATTCAGGTTCCATACAGGTATTATAAGGCATCAGTGGAAATTTAAGTAAAAATTCATACTCTATTTATGTATGTGTGTATGAATATATATATTTGTGTATGTACATTTTTGAGTGTATGTGTATATATGTTTTTAAAGCAATTTCTACAACTAGTATGAAATTACTTATATATTCAAATTTGTACTAAATCAGTTTTCAACACTGAGAATAAATAATCCATTAACTTATGATGCTACATCAATTTTAGTGCTCTGCACATATTATTTATATTTCTAGCAAACTCATATGTGATTAAGAACTTAAATTTGTATAAATCTTTGACTGAACTTGTATGTCTACTTAAGCAAAACTATATGAGACATCACCACAAGTACTGTCTTTAAGTGATTCAGCTGAAACACCTGTCCCAAGATAGCAGTTGAACAATAGTGACACATCACTTTCTAATATAGTATTTATTTACTCATTCGGTGGTACTAGGATTTGAACTCTGGGCCTCACCCTTGCTAGGCAGATGCTCTACCACTTGAGCCACTCTGCCAGCCCTCCAATATAGATTTTAGATAGAGTTGATGTTTGTTTTATTTTTGGTTGATTCTTATTTGACAAACCAAATGATATTAATTTGGCAATAGAAAGTAATAAAAATGTTTTCAATAGAAACACTAAAACAATGTAGCAATGAAATTAAATTTAGTCTGAAAATCTAGGCGGGTTCTGACTAGGTATCAAATGCATTTTAAAATAACACTGTTTAATATTTCATAACATTGATTTTCACTTAAAATCATTTTTTTCACAAAATAATAGAGCTTAAATAGCAAAAGAATTTTCTCCTAATTGAGTTCTACCTGTCAATTTTAAGAATGTTAGTGATTCATCTCCAAGAAACAGCAGAACATTACTTTTCAATCATGTTTTGGAATTAGTTTGATTAAAGACTTTGAAAAGTGAGTTATTAAAAAGCTGTTAACATAGTAATAATACAAATCAAAATTTTCTTGGTTCTTTTCCAAAAGAAAAAGAGTCTCTTGGTTTCCTCATTTGTAATAAAAAGATATTAACAGAGCCTACTGTACACAGTTTTCATGAAAGTTGTACAAATTAATCTAACATATTTTGGAAAAATACCCAATACATAGTAAGCAATAATTATTGTTATAATCATTGAAGCAAAATACAAAAGCAAGTACAAAGTAAGCACTAAGTATTAGTTATTATTATTATTACTGAACAAAATAAAGAAATGAACTAGATGATAAATCCTTACAACGCAAACTGCAATGGGATTTTAATATCAAACATCTATAATCACCAATATAGACTCATTTCTCTTACCAGTAACTTTTTAGTGAGAAAAAGCAATACTTTGACCTAATATGTGATTTGTAAAGTATGAAGTTTTTCATTAAAAAAACAAATCATTCCCAGCCAGGCCTGCTGGCACACACCTATTCCAGTACTCAGAAGACTGAGGTAGGGGGATCATTAGTTTGAGGCCAACCCAGGCAACATAATGATCCTGTCTCAAAAACCCAAAATCAGTAATAAAAATAACTGACATTTCCAACATTCCTCTAATTTTAAAATCTATATGAATTCTAAATTATTAGCATTTATCAAACTGTTTCCAGGTAAATATCCATTTTTAAATTATAGCATATCTTTTATTTTGCTTTTGCTGAAGTCATATAATGGATGTATTCAACCAATCTTGCTTCAAGTAAAGCTGCCATATTCAGTCCTATAAACTGTAAACAAGACAGTTTCAGCTGTTCAGCACTATACATTGCTGCAAATTCCAACAGCATAGCAGCATTCTTAAGGGAAACTACAAAGAAAGAAAAGATTTGCAAAATTAGATGAAAGGCACATTACAATAGATAAAATAAATTGATTTTGAAAATTGTCATATTTGAAAACTTAGAACAAGGAAACTGAAAGTATTTTCTTACCAAAAGCAACTTATACTGGACAAATGAAGGATTCATTTGCCATTACAATACGCTATAGTACTTTCAAAAGGCATGCATGTACAAACATTTTAAGCAAAACAAATATGGAAAGGGCAAACATGTAAGTACTAACAACACTCCTAACAATTTAATATTTTTAACTTTCATTAATTAAACTTTCCTTTTTATTTATAGCTATTCCCGCTTCCATAAAACCAAAAGAGATATTCTTAAGACTAAGAGAAACAGATGAAATAATTCTATAAAATGAATTAATGTTTATTAATCTATCAGGCGTTATATATTTGTGTGTGTGTGTTTGGAATACACATCTAACTCTTACCAAAATATTACCCATACCAGGTCAGAATCTGATATACTGTACAAAAGAGTGAATTTAGTAACAATCCTATTAATTTTAGATGTGAAGTATCTGATTCTGCTAGAGACCCTTCAAGAACATTCTACCTATATAGCATAAAACTGCAATTTCTTGAACCTCTCTGTTCTTTGTCTTACTCTGAGTCCCAGTCAGCAGAGGAATACAGTTGTTTTCTGTACCTGGCTTCTACTTATCTTTTTATTTCTTCTCTTTTGTATTTTATCAAAAGTTGCAATTACAGTCAATAATGGTTTCTGCTTTACCCCTGACTAGCCTAGTTTCAACAGATGATGAAAACATCTCATATCTCACAGAATTAATAATATTGGATCATATAAACAACTTCCTAGAATTCTTCAATTGGGAACAAATATATACACACTGCTCAATAACAAGAAATCAAACTTCTGTGGAATTTTTTTTGCTTGTTTCTAGGAAGATCATGGAATTCATTAATAAATAGAGGCAACTATGCAGCAGGTGCCAAGAAAGAATATCCAAGGAAGATCAGGAAAGTCAGTTAAACAAGTGAAAGTATTATGTAAATATATGCATTATATGCTGCCCTTTATTTTAATATGGTTTTTTTCTTGCCTATAAAAGATCCAGGGTATTTTTCTCTCACTGATAACCAAGGACAAGATGATCTACAGTGCTCAAAAAAAGATAACGGAGCTAAGTAAAGTCATCTAAGTACAAATCAGAAGAATTTGACAGGACTTTCCTTCATGCTTCCTAAAGTAGCAATGAAGCAAAAGAAATATAAAATTAGAAAACCATAAACCTTCCGTGTTAAGGCTAAGAAAATTTAACTTTCATTCTAGAGTAAGCAACTAAAAATATCTAAACATGAAGAACACACAATTACTTCCTATAGCAAGATTAAAGAAAGTAGAAGGGAGGAAAAGCATTTAAAGACTACTGTGAATCTGCACAAAAGAAATGGATACCAGACCTAACTAGCATAGTAACTGAGAATCAGAAGATGGGGAAATGTGACCTACAGTTAAGACATATCAATTTTGATACCTGAAAGAGTTTGAGAATAAAGGACAAAAGACAAATAAAAGAGCAATTTTGGATTTCAAAGTTGAGTGTTAAGAATAGCCTTGAAATAACCAAAATAAAAAACAGAATGTTTTGAGAGATAATAGATATGGTTTATTGACATTATTCACAGAAGAATTATAGAAAAATTCCAGCAAATAGTAGACAAAATCAGAGATACAATCAAGTGCTAAAATCAGAGATACAATCAAGAACAGAATAAGGGTAAAAAAAACTCTGCTTTCAAACTGCAGATTTTCAAATAAATTTCATATCATCACTATTATTCGTGGCTCTATGACATTTCAATAAAAAGTTAACACCATCTTTCAAGTATAAGATGTATATACTTTCACATTTATGAGGTAAGGATATGCTTACAAATGATAGCATGCAATAATTTAAATTTTTTGACATTTTCTGTGGTACAAATAGTGGTATATTTTACCATAATGAATAATAACACTAATATAATACAGTAATCCTGAACCAATTTGAAAATATGCTAATGCTCTAATTTAAAGTTACTCATGTTTTTCAGCTAAGGCTACTTCACAAATCTCTTTCAATCGAGTTATGAGAAGTTGATCAGCCACTACAAAAACACTACAAATAAAATCCACATTTTGAGATTCTAACAGAAAGAAAAAGAAAACAAATATTACTCTCTATTACTTTGTAATCATTATACCTGGTGAAAAAAAATTAAACATTAAGATAAGAAAGAGAAAATTTTGATTATGCCCTACATGTTGGAATGGCTACTATGACCAATACTAAATACATGTCTATCTTTTCATTAGAAAACTGAAAAAAAATACCAAAATATGGTGCAAACACTGTGTTCACATGTATATAAATGGAAAAATGGAATTGGTTGACACTATTCCAGGAATAGGGGGAAGGCAAGATGAAGAAGAATGGTAGAGGGGGTGAATTTAAGTATGACCTATTTGATATATTGTAAGAACTTTAGTAAATGCCACAATGTACCCCCAGCCAGCACAACAATGAAAAAAAAATGCTTTGGTTCACATGGGAAGCCAAACTAAGGTGATTATTTCAGTGTAGAAGACTATTAGAATATCTATATATGTGTGTGTTTAAGTATGGTGCTGAGATTTGACTTTCCATTCTATTATTAGTTTGAGAAATATTTCTCTTAACACATGGGGGATATATTTATATAGAGATACATCTTTATATATGGGAGCTCTTAAGACGTTCTTATTTAAAACACAATTTATCATCTAAAAACACTTTAAAAACTATAAACTATAGAAGTTCCTTAATTTAAAATAACCTTCATAAGCTAGTACACAACAGAGCCACTTGCACGCCCATCTTTACTCCAGCACTATTCACAATAGCCAAGCTTCAGAAACACCTTAGATGCCACACATCTGATGCATGGATTAAAGAACTGCAGTACATACACATCCTGGAGTATTATTCAGCCAAAAAAGAATGAAATTATGTTAATTGTAGGTAAGTGCATAAAACTGGAGATCATCTATGTTAAGTCAAGTAAGCCAGGCTCAGAAGGACAAAGGTCACAATCTTTTCCTTCATATATTGAAGCTAGACCTGTAGGAACTACATCAATACAGGTACGATCTTATATACATATATACATACATGAGAGAAAGAGAGAGAGAGAAAGAAAGACAGAGGGAGAGAGAGATAGCATGATCATAACAGTGAGTCTGAGGTGACTATGGGGTGGCAGGAGAGGTAAAGAGCATGATAGAAATCAAATACTATTGAAATATATTGCATCTGTGTATGAAGGTAGTGTAATAAAATGCACTGAGAGCTGCTGAATAATAGGGAACTGGGGCACGAACAAAGAGAGAGTATTAGAGGGGGCTAATCTTATTAAAGTACAATATACACATGTGTGAAACATCAAGGCGAAATCCCCTTGAACAGTCAACATTCACTTAAATAAATGAAGACCAAGAAGGTAAAACAGGTTTTGTTTTAGGGTGGGTACCAATTAGAAGGGGGAAAATAAATGGAGAGGGTGAAGGAGGGCTAATATGGTGAACGTACATTGTATGACTGTATGAAAATAGAATATTTATGCTCTTAAACAAAAAAATTGGAAAATAAAATTGCCTTCTTGATCCTAAGTACTGCCAATGATCTTAAACACTTGCCCCTAAGCAAAATAACAGAAACAGGAAGATAACAGGAAAGGAGAAAAGAGGTTACCAAAGAAAAAGAACAGAAAATGTTTTATAAAAATGAAAAAGTGATGGTCAATGGGAATGACAAACAAGAACATCTGAAAATTCTTTCCTCCATAAACGCAATCTGAAGTTTACCAAAAATTATTGAAATCAACTTTTTCAGAATTCCAGAAATCAGCCAAAGGCTTACATTAATCTGGTATGTATTTACTCAAGAAAAGGGACTGAATCTTGGTTTAAAAAAAAACAAGTAAGCCTTGGGTCACTGAACCTTTTAATTTTCAGCTAAAAGTTATAAGCTTCCCTAATCCAAAAAATTCAAAATTCCCAAAATCCAAAATGTTTTTATGAGATATTTTAAATTAGGATATATTCATAGTACAGGGAGAATTCACTGTGACAACTCCAAATAGGCTTATATTGTACATTGGTTAGATCACCCTTGCTGTCTCTCCCCCTCAACCTCTTCCCTGCCCCACTTAGAGCAATTGCAAGGTTTCTTTGTTCTATTTCATAAAAGTATATGAATGAAGTCCATCCACCATATACCCTCACCTTAATCTCCTTCACTCTCCCCCTCCCACTAGTATCACCTACACACATGCTATACCTATTATACAGTCCTGTCTTTCCTTATTAATATTTAAGTCAATGTTCCAAGGGGTTTCTCACTGTGTCCCCACTGTAAGACTACTTTATGTTAGTCCTTCAACTACTTCAACTGCTCTCCCCTACCTTTTACCTCCGACCCCCAATTTTTCAATAGCTTTCAATACATATCCTTACATCCTCTATCTTCAGATGTCGTTTTATGCTATTGCTGATGGTCTATCACTCTTTTCCTTTCCCTCCTTCTGAGTTCCACAGAGTAGTTACAATATTGCAAACATTTTCTACATATGCATTTGCATATGATCACGTTTGTTTTTGTTTATGTTTACCTTTCAGATCTATCTTCCACATGAGAGAAAACATGCAGCCTTTGTCTTTCTGAGACTAGCTTACTTAACATAATGTCCTCCAATTGCATCCATTTACTTCCCACCCATATATCACTATTCCTTATGGTTAAGTAAAACTCCATTGTGTATATACACCATATTTTCTTGATCCATTCATCAGTCATAGGACATCTGGGTTATTTGCAGATCTTAGCTATTGTGAATAGTGCTATGATGAACATCAGTGTACAGGTGTCTCTATTGTATCCTGACTTTATGTTCCTACATATGTGCCCAGGACAGTTATCACTGGATCATACAGCAGTACTATCTTTGGCTTTTTGAGACATCTCCATACTGCTTTCCATAATGGTTATATTAATTTGCAAAATTCAAAACTTTTTGAATGTTGACATGAAATGGAAAATTCTACAGCTGACCTCATGTGACGTTAGAATCAAAATGCAAACACACTAAAACTACTGAATAAAATTACCTTCAGGGTATGTGTATAAGGTATATATGACACATAAGTGAATTTCATGTTTAGGTTTTTTTCTACCTCAAGATATCTCCTTATGTATTTATGAATATTTTAATTTAAAAAAAAAATCCAAGCTCCAAAATACTTCTAAGTCCCAAGTACTTTGGATAAGGGATCATCAACCTGTACCAAAATCAACAGATCCACAATCACAATGAAAATGAGCAGCTTCGGAGACACTGGGGAGAGGAAGAACAATCACAGAGCAATATTACCAAAGAACTACCACTGTGTGACCTGGTTCTTCCCTGGAAATGCCACTAGAAATGCATGTCTTTATTTGACCTGTGTCAAAGCTTGCTTGTTGAAAAGAAGCTTTTCCCTAGGGGCATTTACTAAAAATTATCAGCAATAATTGCTTAACATTGATTGAGGCTGCCTGAGATGATGCTAACTGTACAAAATAAAAATAAGCAACAGAAGGAAAAAAAAAATCTTAACATTCAGCTGTTGAAGTCCTACTCCCCAGTATGGCTATATTTGGAAAGGGGACCTCTCAGGAAGTTACTAAAGTTAAATGAGGTCATTAAGTGTGGGCACTAATCCAATAGGATTAGTGTTATTCTAAGAAGAGATCCTAGAGACCTTGCTTACAATCTTTTTACACACGTGCATTAAGGCCATGTGACAACATATGAAGATGCCATGTGCAAGCCTAGAAAGAGAGCCTTTACGAGAAATCAACTCTTCCAGAGCATGCTCTAGGACATCTAGCCTCCAGAACTGTGAGAAAATAAACTTATGATATTTAAGGCACTTTATCTATAGACTTTTGTTATGGCACCCAGAGCAGACTAATGTAGATGGCTGCAGGAATTTTTGAAAATTGCTAATATAGTCCTGTGAATGTAGCCACACAAATGAACATACCCAGAAAAGACTTTTGAAGGCTAAAATCTCTGGCATAAGTTCAGATTCTGCACAAGAAGGAAACATAAGTGAAGACACATTATAAACTGCCAATCTGAACACTGACAGCATGTCACCAACACACACAGAGATCCTCTAGGCAAAAGCTGGTTCTAGACATTAATGGAAAATTGTTTAAGCATTAACTGACTACTACCCAAGTAAGTAGATGTTAATAGTCAAATAAGACAAAGAAGTCACAATTTACAGAATTAATTTAGAAAAGTCATTAAACAAAAAAAAAAACAACAAACCCTAAGGATGAGAAAGAATCTTATTTCTAGAGATGTAACACTATCATTTAAATGTCCAGATCCCAACAGAAAAAAAAATTATGAAAGATGCAGAGATGCAATGAAAGATGTAAGTATGACCCACACACAAGAAAAAAAGCAGCTAAGAGAAACTGTCCTGGAATAAGTCAAGATTTGGACTTACTAGATAAAGACTTTAAACTAGCTATTTTTAAAAAATAAAGGAAACCATGTCTGAAAAATAAAATGATGAAGATAATACCTCATAAAATTAATAATATCTTTGAAAAAACAGAAATTAAAGTCAATTGAGATTATCTAATATAAAGACCAAAAACAAAAAAGAATGAAGAAAAACAAAGTAGAGAAGACTCATGAAGCATATCAAAACACATATTTAATTCCCAGAATGGGGGTGGGATGGGAAGGATAAAAGAAGAATATATGAAGAAATAATGGCTAAAAATTTACCAAATTTGATGAAAAACATTAATCTGCACATCCAAAATGCACAACAAACAACTATTTACATAAACTTAGAGAGAATCACATCTAGACACACCATACGTTGTTGAAATGTAAAGAAATGAACCTGGAGAGACAGGAAGTAAGAAAGTAGCTAATCATATGCAAGGGGTCCTCAAAAAGACTCAGGCCTTGATTTTTCAACAGAAACCATGGACCAGAAGGCAATGAGATAACACAGTCCTAACAGAGAAAAGATAGTCAACCAGAATTCTATTTTTTAGCAAAATTATCCTCTAAGAATAAAGAAATTAAGACATTCTCAGATTAACACAACAAAGACAGTTTGTTATTAGGAAACCTGCCCTAAAAAGAAATACTAAAATGAAATAATTCAGGCTGAGATGAAAGGGTAGTTGACTAAGTCAAATCCACATCAAGAAACAAGAACACCAACAAAGATAACTACATAAATAAATAAAGTGTGAAAGTATTTTTTCCTTAAGAGCTCTTTCTTTTCCAACTGCATGAAGCAGAAACAAAACAAATCTATGTTGATAGGTATACAATATACAAAGATACAACGTAAATGACAATAGCACAAAGTGTAGGGAGGAGAGAGAGCTATGAAGGAACAATACTTTTTAAAATAATACTGAAATTAAGCTGGCATTAATACAAACAGGATTGTTTTACAATCATACTCTACAAAAACACTAAGAAAATAGCTTTTAAAAATACGGTAAAGGAAATTACAAGGGAATTTTTAAAGCACATGAACTATCTATTTTACACAAAAAACAGACTAAATAGGAAAAAAAATCTCAAATTACTCTAAGCACCTATAGAAAAGAAGAGAAAATGAACCCAAAATAAGCAAAAAAAATTTTTTTAAGTAAAGATTTCTATTCTAAGAAGAGTGGAAGAGAGATAAAGGAGAATGATGAATTTGACTGATATATTTGTAAGCAGTTTTGTAAATGTCAAAATGTACCCTCAGTAGAACAATAATATGATAATAAAAATCTTTTTAAAAAAACAAAGATTAGTCTGGGAATAAAAGAAATGACTAAAAAAAATAAAGATAATCAACAGAAGTCAAATTTGGTTCTTTGAAAATAATCAAAATTGACAAGCTTTTAGCTAGAATCTTTCTTTCTTTTTTTTTTTTTTTTTGGCATTTTTTTTTATTATTCATATGTGCATACAAGGCTTGGTTTATTTCTCCCCCCTGCCCCCACCCCCTCCCTTACCACCCACTCCACCCCCTCCCGCTCCCCCCCTCAATACCCAGCAGAAACTATTTTGCCCTTATCTCTAATTTTGTTGTAGAGAGAGTATAAGCAATAATAGGAAGGAACAAGGGGTTTTGCTGGTTGAGATAAGGATAGCTATACAGGGCATTGACTCACATTGATTTCCTGTGCGTGGGTGTTACCTTCTAGGTTAATTCTTTTTGATCTAACCTTTTCTCCAGTTCCTGGTCCCCTTTTCCTATTGGCCTCAGTTGCTTTAAGGTATCTGCTTTAGTTTCTCTGCATTAAGGGCAACAAATGCTAGCTAGTTTTTTAGGTGTCTTACCTATCCTCACCCCTTCCTTGTGTGCTCTCGCTTTTATCATGTGCTCATAGTCCATTCCCCTTGTTGTGTTTGCCCTTGATCTAATGTCCACATATGAGGGAGAACATACGATTTTTGGTCTTTTGAGCCAGGCTAACCTCACTCAGAATGATGTTCTCCATAGCTAGAATCTTTCTTATAAAAAAAGAGAAGACCTAAATTATGGAAATAAAGAGGCAACTTTATAACCAAACATTCTAAAAATAAAAAAGATATCAGAATGCTATGAACTATGAACAGATCTGTACACCAATAAATTTGATAACCTAGATGGAAAGGACAAATAGAAAGCACAACTACTAAAACTGACTCAATACAAAACAAAGATCTGAAAATGCCTACAATAAGTAAAGGGATTTAATCAGTAATCAAAAAGAAAAAAAAGCCCACAATGAAAAGTCCAGGATCAGATGACTTCATTGATGAATTCAACCAAACATTTAAAGAAGTATTAAAACCAATTCTTCCCAATCACTCTAAAATGCAGATGAGGAGTACTTCTCAACTCATTCAATAAGGTAAATATTATCTTGAAACTAAAGCCAAGGAAATTACAGGAAAACTAAAACCAATATCCCTTAAACTACAAAAAAAAATCTCCAACAAAATCTAACAAACTGAACTCAGGAGCATATACAAATATCATACACTATCAAGTGGAATATCCCCAGAATAAAAGAATGATTCTACACATGAAAATCAACCAAATATAACTAATACACAAGAACAGAATAAAAGACCAAAAAAAATATGATCATCTCAACAGACACAAAAACCATGATAAAAAAAACACTCCAATTGGAATAGAAAGGATCTTCCTTAACTTGATAAACTTAAAAAAAAAAGAAAGAAAAAGAAAAAACAACTAATATAATAATTAATGGTGAAAAACTGAATGCTTTCCTCCTAAAGTCAGGATCAAGACTAATGTGGCTCAAGTGGTGGAGTACTTGTCATAGCAAGTGCAAGGTCCTCAGTTCAAACCCCAGTAACACCAAATAAATAAAACAGAAAAGAAATGAAGGCAAGGATTGCCACTCTCCCCACTTCTATCCGGAGTAGTACTAGAGGTTCTCATAGTCAGGGCAATTAGGCAAGAAAAAGGAAAAAAAGGCATCAAGATTACAAAGAAAGGGATAAAACTGTATCTGTAGATGGGATAATCTTACATATGGAAATCATAAGAAATTCACCAAAAAGCTTTTAGGACTAGTGAAAGAATTTGCACAGTTGTAGGATGTAAGATCAATATATATATGTATAATCAATTGAACTATGATATGGTATAAGAACTTTTGTGAATGTCACAATGCATCCCCAGTGCAACAATAAAATAATTTAAAAATCAAACAGTTTATGAAGATTTTTCTATTGGTAATATATGAGTTTAGTATGTTTCATGTGTGTTTGTGATATGATGTGATGTGATGTGTGTGTGAAACCAATATTTACTTCATAAGACTTTAGATGATTTCTCTTCTCCACCTCAGACAATATGAATGCATTTAGGAGTAATTTTTAAGAGCTTTTGAAAATTATTCCACAAGCTCATGTTTTTTTGGCAGGTGGAGAAGATAGTAGTAATATGATACCATTATCTCTTTCTTTAAACAGAATTTGTTTGAGGAGGAGACAGGATCTTTTTAGATGTTTAAATATCTTTTAGTTTTGGTATCTTTTTTACTAGATAGTTTTGTTTCAACCTTCCTTGGATAAAATTGAGCAAAATCAGCTTTTTATGATTTTTTTAATTCTCTATCTCTATGAGTTAATATCCCTTTTATTATTTCTAATTTGCATGCTTTATGAAGTTTTCATTTTTCCTAGTATTATAGCTAGTATTATATTTTATTTTATTTTCAAATAATTACTTTCTTCAATTTGGGGGAGCATGTATTAGTTCTACTGTCTTGAAAATCTGTTTAATTTTGTTTTCTATGTTTTTCCTTCTTATTTTTCTTCATGTATTTGGAAGTTCTTTTGGAACCATTTGTCTAACATATCATTTTTCATTAGCTATTTCATTCTCTTTTTAAGTGTACCAAGGATTTATTCAGAAAAACAATGTAAACTAGGGAGAAATTGAATAGGAAAAGAGAAGCACCTCCTGCCTGGCATGCTTGGAGTGGGATAAGAGAAGCTGGAAATGTGATTTTGCCATGGTGTGTTGATCCCTTCCTAGCTGGTGACTCCATCTTGAATCTCCATCACAGATGCA